>NW_018743389.1:4091336-4238552 GCF_001683475.1 Chenopodium quinoa | reverse complement strand
AGACGGCTCCTCCTACAGGGTGCCGCTTAGTGAAACATCTGACCAGGCGCCAGATGTGGAAGTGAAACAAGGCGGCCTGAAAGCCGGCAATTCTGAGGGAGGAGTCATAGTGACCCCTTCCCATTTAACAGTTAACAATTCTGCTCCTTTTCAAAGAGAGGAGGCGGGCCCCTCCGGGAGAGGGGAGGAGTCGTCCTCTTCGGACTCGTCAGAGGACGATTCCGAGTCAAGCTCTTCTGGCCATGCTTCTTTGGACACAGAAGAGAAAAACAGCCGCCTGCAAGAGGCGAGACTTTCTCACGCAGTTGAGAAGGGGGACAATTGGGCGGAGCCATCCGCCTCTTACCGAGAGCAAAATACCCCTTACTACTGCACGGTACCTCGGGGCCGGATAACAGCCATGCAAGAGAAAGTGGAGAGCTTTATTGCAAACCACACCATGGGCCCCGACTTTCTAGTGTTTGTGCCGGATCCAGAAGACACAGCCGTCTGGCCGGCTGGTTCCAGTTATGATAGCGCCTGCTTTGGCTGCTACGAGGCGGCTATCAAGGCAGGGCTGCGCTTCCCATTACATCCGGCTGTTCAGCGGATATTGGATGGGTATGAGTTGGGGTTATGGCAGTTAGCCCCAAACTCCTGGGTCAACGTACTCGGCTATGTGGCCGGGTGCGAACTGCACGGGGTGGAGCCGAGCTTCGAGGCTTTCGCCCATATGAACTATCTCAGCCGGACCCCTAAGACAGGCGGTACCGGCTGGTATCAATTGACAAGCCACAGGGGCTACCTCATGACGAGAGGTAAAGCAAACAAGTGGAAGGACTGGCGGAGCACCTTCCTCATCATTGAGAGTTCAGACATTGAGCTGAACAAGCGCTTCAATAGGTGGAACAGGAATCCGCCCCTTCTTGCAGGCGGCCGTAGCATGCCGCCTGTTCCCCCCAAGGCTAAGAAAGAGATCCTTGATAAAGGACTCTTTAAAGTAGAGTCGAGGGTCGACTCTACTTCAGGGGTACGAGAGCAAGTACCCCTGCACTGCGTCCCGAGCTTCAAATGGCTCTACGACGAGTACTTTTTGGCCGCTTGTGGCCTCAGCAGTCGGTGCTCAAGAGGTAGTCGGCCTGTCGAATACTCTGTTGTTCCATACATTTGTTGTTATCTTTTATTAACTTTGCTGTTTGTTTTTGCAGCTGACGCCATGAGCAAAATCACCGCCTCCAAGACAGCGGCGGCCATGTTGCGGGCCTCCATCATGCAACAAACTTCAACCGACTCCCCCAAGAAGGGGGCACCCTTGGTGAGCTCCGAACCTTTCACCCTCTTTTTGGAGTTGTGTTTATGCATTTACTGACTTTTTTTCTTCTTTTTTAGACGGGTGCTCCAAGAGCTTCATCTTCCCAACAGCCGGACCCCAAGGCCCGGAGGACGACTGTTGGGAGCTCTCCTGGTTCTGCCAGGAAACATGTGGCGGCTGAGAAACAGCCGGCCACTTCTTCTAAAACTCCAACTGGGCCGCCTAGAAGTAAGAAGTTGTCCTTGTAAATTTTAGACTCGCTCCCTTTTTTACTAGGTCTAATACGTTTGTTTATGCTTGATGCAGCCGGCCCTCAGGAGCCTGACTTGGTAGAGATGGCCAAGTCTATGATCAGAGCAGTTCCTCCAGCTGAAAGGGAGGCGGTCAGGGGTGTCGGCACCCTTGACCTAGACGGGATTGTAGGGGTCTTTGCTGAGGTATACTTAGCATATTTTTGAGTATTTGAATTTCTGGACGCCTGTTTTCTTTTTGTTTGGAAACTGACGCCTGTTCCTTTGTACTTAGGCCCTGCTCCGAGTGAACGGCCTTCGCAAGCCGCTTGACCGGAAGAACAAAGAGGTAAAGGCTGCAAAAGCTATGGCCGCCTCTGACTGTGATAAGGCAATGTTTCAAATTGCCCAAAATGAAGTTCTGACCATTGATATTCTTTATTATCAGGCGCAGGCTACCGCCGCTGTTCGGGCTCAGTTAGAGGCGGCCCAGAAGAGGAATGGCGAGCTGGAGGCGACCATCACCAATCTCAAGGACGAGCTGAAACCTCTTCGCCTAAAGATGTACTCATACGAAGCCTTGGAGAAATCCTTGGCCAACGTAAAGGAACGCCTGGTGACCCAGGAGAAGAGTCTTACCCAAGAGCTCTCGGAAAAGGCCGAGCAAGAGAAGAAAGAGCTGGTCCGGGAGATGATGGAAGACTCCGCTCAAATCCAGCGCATGACCTGGGGCCGCCTCTTCCCCAATGCCGACTTTGCCTCTTGGGAAAAAACGTACCGCCAGTGTTCTGATACATATAATCAAGAGATCCTGGCGGCTGCTGAGGAAGAGGCGTTGGAGGAAGCGTTGGAGGAGGAGGAGCCGGTAGTGGCGCTTGTGCCGCTTGGGGGTAAGGCATCAAAAAAGGATGCAGCTGAAGCCGAGTCTAGCAAGAAGAGTGCTGACCAGGCGGCAGCTGCTAATATTGAAGATCTGCCCCCTTCTTAAGCTTTATGTATTCTTTCCACGGCTTGCGTGCCGTTTGTTTTGTATTTACCCGGCCAGGGGGCCGGGGCTTTGAATATTTTGCCGGTCTTTGATGACCGGCTTCTTTTTAATGAATTTTTGTTTTGCCTCAAATTTGTCTAAGTATCCATATTCTAATATCCAATTGTTCACTAGACCGACTGTTTTGCATGGCCGATAGTTGCAGACAGGTACGGATAGTTAGTCACGTCGCCTATGCCCCTGGACGACTGGTTGTCTGTTTCCAGGATAGACGATCAGTCGGCCATTTATCCAATCGGTATTCGAACTTTTTTAAGGTCTGGATCCTTTTTAGGCAGGCGGTCCTGTCATTTGTTAATTTAACCAAGTAGGAAAGTGGTATGACCAAGTAAACATGAGTGTTACCTAGTCGCCAAGGAACTGAGTAGTAGAGATAACAAGCGGTGGGTACCGGTTGTTTCCCTTTATTCGCCAATGTTTGTTGGCTTTTAACTCATAATTTGTTAACCTAGCAGGAGTAGTGGTTGAGAGCCCCTGTTTGCTAAAAACAGGCGGACGACTCATACCTTTTAGGCTCCATACTAAGTTTGAGGGAGTGACTATAAGTTAACATAGGAGTTACTTAGTCTCCGTCACACTCTAGATTGAGTAGTAGAGGTACCAGGCGGCGGAGGCCGGCTGATCCCCTTGATTCGCCAATGTATGTTGGCTATTAACTCAATAGGTTACCTAGTAGGAATAGGGGTTTGAGTTCCATACCAAAGTTTGAGGGAGTGACTATGAGTTAACGTTGGTGTTACTCAGTTGCCGTCACTGCTGCTTGAGAAGTAGAGGTACCAGGCGGCGTCGGCCGGCTGAACCTTTTGATTCGCCAATGTTTGTTGGCTATTAACTCAAGAGGTACCCCCTGCATTTATCACAAGTAATACAGGCGGTCATTTGACTCAGATGTCAACTGCTACCACTGGTTTGGTTAGTGATAGAGTTATCCTTGTCTCAAAAACGGCTACGTGGTTGCCCTTGGGACAGTCGTATAGGTGCCGTGTAATTAGTTTATAGAGCAATGTTCCACCCAAAAGGGAGCTGCTCTCTGCGACGAATTTCATCCGGAGGAATGCCGCCGGACGCCTGCTATGATGTTGGGACAGGTCGTATTAGTTTTGTAGATTTGATCAGTTGGCTTGGCGCCTGGTCTGATCATTCGGCCTGTGGCCTTGGTAAGTTCTTGGTGAACGTAGGTGCTAAGTAAAAGGAGGGTAGCCGCCTGTTAGGCACTGGGTCGGCCAGGCCCTAATCTTTTTAGCTAAGTATTAGGGGGGTGGCTATGTGTTTGGAACCAGTCGGCCATCTTCTTATGGAGAGTAGCCGACTATATGTCCAGACGACATGCCCCTATTGTGAGTAAAATACTCAATGGAGAGTAGCCGACTGTAAAGGTACAGACGGCATGCCCCTCTGAAGATAGAGTGAAAAACTCAATGGAGAGTAGCCGACTGTAAAGGTACAGACGGCATGCCCCTCTGAAGATAGAGTGAAAAACTCAATGGAGAGTAGCCGACTGTAAAGGTACAGACGGCATGCCCCTCTGAAGAGAGTAAAAATACTCAATGGAGAGTAGCCGACTGTAAAGGTACAGACGGCATGCCCCTCTTAAGTAAGAATAAAAATTAAACATGGAGAGTAGCCGACTATTTGTTAGTAGGCGTGCCCCTCTTAGTACAAAATTGAATAGTAAGTGCAAACTTTTATTAAGTAGCTCTTGACTATTTACATCATTCAAAAGTAATATTTCTTTAGATTATCTACATTCCAAGTTCGAGGCAACGGTTGTCCGTCTGGTGTTTCCAGACGGTAGGTACCGTCCCTGACTTCCTCACAGATTCGGTAGGGTCCTTCCCAGTTGGGAGTTAGTTTGCCAGACTCATTAGCCCTACCAACTGCTTCCATTTTTCTAAGTACAAAGTCCCCTACTTTGAGTGGACGCCTGTGTACTTTTTTGTTGTATGATCTAGTCATTCTCAGGCGATAGATTTCATGGCGCAAGACAGCATTGCCCCTCTTTTCAGGAAGTGAGTCTAATGCCAGGCGCATGGCTTCCCAGTTTGCCTCTTCGTCATATAGCATTACTCGAAGAGTCGGCTCGTAGTGTTCTATTGGAAGAACAGCTTCCGCACCGTAGGTTAGGAGGAATGGAGTTTCTCCAGTCGCCCCTTTTTCAGTCGTCCTAATGGCCCAGAGAACATGTGGTAGTTCATCCGCCCATAGGCCGCCTGCTCGTTCAATCTTTTTCTTGAGACCGTCCGAGATGATTTTATTAAAGGCTTCTACCTGGCCGTTTGCTTGTGGACGGCCGACAGATGCAAAGTAGTTTGCAATTCCTTGGTCACCCAACCAGCTTTTGAGAACAGGCGTCTCAAATTGGGGACCATTATCAAAAACCATAGACATGGGAACCCCGAACCGAGTGATGACATTTTTCCAAATGAATGAAATTACATCTTTCGTCTTGATTCCCTTTACAGCCTCCGCCTCTACCCATTTAGTGAAGTAGTCAACGGCAACAAGTATGTACCTCCTTCCGCCTGTAGCAGGCGTATATGGACCCAGAATGTCCATGCCCCACTTAGCAAACGGTAGTGGGCTATGAATGGTAGTGAGGTCAGTAGCCGGACGGTGAATTAGTTTGCCAAACCTTTTGCACTTGTCACATTTTTTCACCATCTCCATTGCATCTGCTTCCAAAGTAGGCCAAAAGTAGCCCTGCCGCCTTGCCCTTTGAGCAAGCGTCCTACCGCCTATATGAGAAGCACAGTAACCAGAGTGAAGATCGTCTAGTATCTCTCGTCCCTTTTCTAGAGTAACACACTTTAAGAAGGGTTGAAGGTACCCCCTTTTGTGAAGTTCTCCCTTTATCATTTCAAAACAGGTGGCTCGTTTTTTCAGTGCTGCCGCCTGTTGAGGATCATCCGGCAGTGTACCGTTTGTCAGATATGCCCTGATTGAATCCATCCAGGTTGAGCTTCTGTCTAGGATTCCAATAGGGTTTTCCTCGATGCTTCTCTTCTCCATTACTTCCCAAAAAACAGTTCGAGGAGTATCAGAGGAGGCGGATGATGCTAATTTTGACAGTGCATCCGCCTGGTTTTTTTCTGATCTCGGCACTTGGATCAGATGGAAATCCTCAAGGGAGCCGACTGCTTGTCGGACCGCCTGTAAATACTTGATCATGGCCGGATGGGTTGCTTCGTATTCGCCATTGTACTGACTCACTATCAATTGTGAATCGGAACATGCGTCTATTTTTCTTGCCCCTGCCGCCTTGCACATGCGGATCCCGGCTAGTAAAGCTTCATATTCTGCCTCATTGTTTGAAGCCTGAAAACTGAAGCGTAGAGCATACTCGTACCTGTCGCCCTCTGGCGACTGACATATGACGCCTGCTCCACAACCATTTGAAGTAGAGCTTCCGTCCACATATACCTTCCATACTTGGTCTGGAACTTGAGAGTCAGGAGGACGAGTCATCTCTACAATAAAGTCAGCAAAGGCTTGCCCCTTCACTGCTTTTCTAGGCTCGAAAGTAACTTCGAGGCTTTGTATTTCTATGGCCCATTTGATCATTCGGCCTGACGACTCCATGATGGTAAGTGGCCGCTTGATAGGTTGGTCTGTATACACGACGACTGCATGTGCCAAAAAGTAGGGCTTCAATTTTTTAACAGCCATGAAGAGTGAAAGACCAAATTTCTCCACTAAGGGATACCTCAACTCGGCATTTTTCAGTACGTGACTGACAAAGTAGACCGGGAGCTGACAACCGTCTCTTTCAGCAAGGAGAACAGCGCTTAACGCATGATCAGAGACGGCCAGGTACATGTAGAGTACTTCTTTGGGCAAAGGGCTGACCAGCCTCGCAAGGAATGCAAGTGAACTTTCAATTTCTGGAAGGCGGCCTCAGCATCCGGCCCCCATTCAAACCTTGCCTTTTTCTTAATTGCCTGGAAAAAGTATAGGCATTTGTCGCCTGATCGGCTTAGAAATCTTCCCAAGGCCGCCAGACAACCTGTTAACTTCTGAACCTCTCGGATGGTACGAGGAGACTACATGTCAATGACCGCCTGTACCTTCTCAGGGTTCGCCTCTATTCCTCTCTGATTGATAAGGAATCCGAGAAATTTCCCAGACTCAACTCCAAAGACACATTTCTTGGGATTGAGCATGACATGGTGCCGCCTGAGTGTGGCGAAAGTTTCTCGGAGGTCCGACAGATGATCTTTCTAAAGTTTAGTCTTGACAATCATATCATCAATGTATGCCTCGACGTTTCTCCCAATATGATCAAAGAACACAGTGTTTATCATTCGCTGGAAGGTAGCCGGGCATTCTTAAGACCAAACGGCATGACCGTGTAACAGTATAACCCCTGATCAGTGACGAAGGCCGTCTTTTCCTGATCTTTCTTCCATAAATGAATTTGATGGAAACCAGAATAGGCGTCCATAAAGCTCATCAAAGCATGGCCGGCTGTTGAGTCGACCAGGTTATCAATTTTAGGCAGAGGGTAACTGTCTTTGGGGAACGCCTTGTTTAAGTCTGTGTAGTCTACACACATTCGCCAGGTGTCATTCGGCTTTTTAACAAGCACCACATTTGCAACCCAGTCTGGGAAGTAACATTGCCGAATGAACCCTGCATCAAGTAATTTTTTAACTTCGGCGGCTGCCGCCTGACTTCTTTCTTCGCCATGGTTCCGCTTCTTTTGCCGTACCGGCTTCTTTTTCGGATCCACGGCCAGTTTATGTACCGCCAGATCAGGACTAATGCCTGGCATTTCATGGACTTCGAATGCAAAGATGTCCTTGTATTCTTTCAATAGTTTCTGAAAGTCGTCACCAAGGTCTCTCAGAGCAGTCGTCCCAACTTTGACTGTTCGGTCAGGACGTGAATCGTCTAAGATCAGGTCCGTATGCTCACCAGCCGGCTGAGGGCGGAACTCATCCGACTTCTCCTCTGCCAATGATTGCTATTTTCTTTCTTTTATTGCGGGCCCTGTCTGGGATGCCTTTCTCTTCTTGCCGCCTGCTTCTTGAACAGGCGCACTGTCCTTGACATTGTCAAGGTCTGTTTTTTCACCGCTTGACCCAGTGGCCATAACAGTGGGCTTGATATCCGAGAGATATCACTCTCGGGCCATCCTGTGATCTCCCCTTAGGGAGCCGACTGTTCCATTATCCCTCTCAAACTTGAGCAACATAAGAGATGGGATTATAACAGCCTTGGAATTATTCAGGGTTGGTCGACCCAGAATCATGTTGTAGGCCGAGATTTCTTCTACTACCAGGAACCGGACTACCATGTGTCGTCCTTCCCCTTTTTCGCCCAGGCGGATGGGTAAATCCACTCGTCCCAGGGGGTGGACGACTCCTCCTCCAAACCCTACTAAAGGGTGGGAGGCCGGATGTATGCAATCAGTCTGATATTTTAGTTTCGACAGACATTTGCTACTGATGAGATCTGAGAAGCTTCCGGTATCTATGAGGATTCGGCCAACTCTCTGGTTGGCCACTTTACATTCAATAACGATAGGGTCGTCATGCGGCCCTCTTACCCCTCCTAGATCTTCTTCAGTGATGACAATCTCAGGAAATGAATATTTGGACGGCCGTTCTTGGTGAACGGAATTTACATCTAACCGCCTGATATTGTCTTTGTTGCCCCTAATAGTGGGGCCGCCTCCTGAGAAGCCGCCTGCAATGGTGTAGACGACTGCATCATCTGTATCGGAGCTGTCAGCCTGTGGATTCTTTTTGGCCGACTGCTTTTTTGAGGAAGTGTTCCCCGTAGATTTCTTGACATAAGTGTCAAGATCACCTTGCTCAGCCAGGCGGTCCAGATACCGCATGAGACTGATGCAGTCATTGGTGTGATGACCAACATCATCATGATAAGCACAGAATTTATCTTGGTTCTGGTTGTTTGCAGAACCCTTCATGGGGACCGGCTTCTCAATTGAGATCCGTCCCTTGATTTCTTTTAGGATAAACTGGTTATCCTTGTTAAACGCATACTTTGGGGAGTATGGTTTGAATTCTTTTTTCTTTTTCTGGGTCGGCTGTTTAGAGGAATCAGCCGCCCAGACCTCTTTTCTCTTCTCATCTTTGTTTGACGACTGTTTCTGTCGTCCTTCTCTTTTGTCGAACCTTTTCCCGTCCGACTGTTTTACCGTGCAAAGATCAGTCGCCTGTATATAGGCTTCTGCTTCAATCAAGGCCTCTTGAAGAGTCGCCACCCTCTTTCGAACCAAATCAAATTTGAAGGTAGACCCGTCTTTGAGACCTTTGAAAAAGTCAGTATAGGCTACCTCATCCGGTAACCCTTGAATCTGTATTCTCATCAGGTTAAACCGCCTGATGTAAGAACGAAGCCCCTCCTTCTCGCCCTGCTGAATTGTTCCTAAATCAAGGGTCGTTTTCTTCGCAGGGATGTTCATGGCGAAGTTGGAGGTGAATAGGTAAGCAAGCGTCCTGAAGCTATTTACACAACCAGTCGGCAGGTTGCCGAACCATTGTTGTGCGATTCCTTTGAGAGTCGCTGGGAAATACTTGCACCAGGTGGGATCATCCAACCCTTGAAGGTACATCAGGTTGGTGAATGCCATCAGATGGTCTTCTGGGTTAGTAGTGCCGTCATAGGCGCCTACTAGTACATTTTTCACTTTGGCCGGCTGAGCGGCTTCAGTAATTTCCTTGGAGAAGGCCGACGGCTGTTCACCAAGTCTAAGCAACCGTAGCTGCCAGTCCATAGGTTGGACGTTTTTTGCTGCAGGTCCACCAAACGGAGGTGGCTGCAAAAAATACTGTTGTTGCGGCACAAATGGTAAGTTTGGTACCGCCTGGTCGCTATGAAAGCCGGACTGACGGGAGGTGCCGCCTGACTGACTCTCATGATACGACTGAGTATGCCTCATCGAGGCATTTCGCAGACTGTCCTGAAAGTTTGAAGTAGAGGTCGACTCTGACAATCGGTCACTCTTCTTCTGCTCTAGCAGTAGCCAAGCGTCTGTGAATGTTTGCTTCGACCCGTCCGCCTGAATATGACGAACAGGTTTCCTATTTCCTGTAGGAAAACAGAATTTTGTGAAATCAAGGGCAGGTGGCTCCCGCTTCCTAAATTTAGGATGAGGAGTCGCCTCTCGCCCTTGAACTGGCTTCCTCTTCAGTGAAGTGGAGGGTTTCTTAGCCGACTGCTCCTTGACTGGAGCAGGCGGCTTCTTGTTGATCAACTCTTGAATCTCTCCCTTGAAGTCCCTCATGAAGGTCATGAGTTTGTTCCTTGTGATGGGAGCAGACCCATCAGTCGGCTGTTGCCGAACAGACGGTGCGCCTGCTGGCTCACTTCCAGTTTGAAGATGTTCCCGTTCCCTCCTTTCAGTATGACGGGTACGTCGGACCCTTAGGGTCCCGTCTGAAGCTGTGTGAGCTTTAACTTCAAATTCACTCTCGGTATCATGGTCCGACTGAACTTGAGGGTCGTCTAGGGGACGCCTCTCTTCAGGAGTCGGTACAGACTTGGATGCCATCTCAGAAGTACTCTTCCCACAGACGGCGCCAAATGTTTCGGGGTTTTCTGATGTCCTGCGGGAGAGTTACAATTCCGAGACTGGAACCGGACGCCTGTACCTGCAAAATAACGGAGACTTCTGGTGGTGGGAGCTCCGCCTCCAACGGTCAAGTTAGTACTTGATTAAGGAGTAATTAATGCGGAAATTAAAGTGATTGGGTCTCTCTAGGTGAGAGTGTTTAATGTAGGTAATCTGCTTTGTTAGCGAGATCAGCCGGTTATTACTGTGTGTAATTAATGTGTTTTTTCGTTTTCCCCTTAATGAGGATTAAGGGAGGTATTTATAACCTTGGGAAACGTGCCCATCCTAGGTTTAGGTTAACCTAGGGCTGATTGGGCTTCCCTCGGAAGTTGGGCCTGGGTGGCCGGTTTCTCCATTAGGCATGGAGTATGCCACATGTCATGACATAATAGGTCCAAGGTGGACGAATAAGCGCGTGCCACGTGGCAAGCCCTGACAGTTCCAACTGGGGGACACTTGGCAGGACCTGATTGGCCCACGTGGCGCATTCCGATTGGTGGGAGCAAAATCCCCTAATCAAGACTCATCCCTTAGAGAGCCTCCTTAGATCTTTGCTCTAGCTATATAAAGTCTTGATTCATTGTTTATGGGAAGTTTGTAGGGAAGTTTGTTAAGGGCAAATGTGTGAGTATTAAGTGTTCAACATTGAAAATAAAGTTTAGAACTTTCACTTTATAACCCAAGATTCAGTTAGGTTGTTTCACTTTATAACCCAAGATTCAGTTAGGTTGTTTCACTTTATAACCCAAGATTCAGATGGGTTGTTCGCAACGTTTGCTTGTCATAGTTGCTAATCTAGCTCCACGTAAATCGTGGGACTATCACTTGCTTTCTATGTGTCAGAGTAAAAAATTTATGGAAGATAAAATTAATTTTGTGTGCACTTCAACAACACATATGTCACTTACGCAATTTAGCTGTAGGTATTAAGAAAAATGTTCGTTATTGGAAGATTATTAAGAACGGCTCTAAGTAACTAGATCTACTTCTCTTTTAATTTTATAGAAACTTTTGTAAATACTACATTCGTTTCGTATTATCTGCAACAAAATGTCTTGTACAAGACCCAACACAAAATTTCTTAAGCAAAGATCAGTAAAAAAAAAGGGGCATATGATTAATTGGATGAGAGAGAAAGTAAACACCACCAGCACCCACCTTGTAACCACCCTCTCACCACCACTAATATCTGAAACCCCACCAACAACCACCCAAAACCCACCCAACCAACTCGCACCACCACAAATCGAAACCCCACGTCATCAGCCACCACCAACGAACGAAGACCCATGTCACCAGCGACCACCAACGAATCGAAACCCCATGTAATCAGCCACAAGCAACGAACGAAACCTGAAAGGAATGGTGTCCTTTGAACAAGTGTATTATTCCGATAGAGGGTTCGAAATTAATTAAAAAGCTAATTATTCAGTGAGGTCAAGTGATCGGAATGCCTAGCTGGAGGCCGCTTCCGATCAGTAATATTAATGAATAATTAATATTACAGTTTAATCTTGATTGAACCCTTCGGGTCACACACAATTGTGTAACCAAACAGAAGCGACGAATTAATCCGAAGGATTATATGAGTCAATAGTGATTTTACGAACAAAGACGTCGGATTCCGAGTTTAGAGCGTCGAAGCTGAGGGTCGTAAGTAAAGTCGAATTTAGGAATCGACGAGACGGAAAAATCATCCAAACAACAAGTCATTGCGAAGCCGTAGCCTGGCATTGGCCTAGCCATGAGAGGGCTAGGTTAGCATAGGCCACCAGCCACAAGGCATGGTTGTGCCGCAAGCCCAGCATGCATGCGCGTACTAGGTTTGCTGGTCGAGCATGCTTGCGAGGCTGGTGCACTTGGCCGCTTACACGCTAGTACCAGCACGCATCAATGCGTGATTGGGCTAGCAGGCCTGCCGCAAGGTAGCATTTGGCTCGTAGCGCGCAAGGGACATCATCAAGCCCACGCTAGCAAGGCACCAGCACCTAGAAAAGCCCGCTGGGCCCTTGGTAGCAAGAGCAGGGCCTAGCAGCCCGCATAAGCGAAGCATGCTATTGTGGGCTGATGCAAGGCCACATGCGCATAGGCTAGGTAGCAGGCCTAGCCAAGGGGCCAAGCTGCCAGCGAGGCAGCCTTGGCGCCTAAGGCAGGCCACGCCAGCTGGTGCGCTGCGATAGGCCGAGCGTGTGGAGAGCCGGTTTTGTGGGTTTGCTTGGGGAGCAAGGGAAAGGAGGTCCTCCCCTTGTGGTCCTCACCTAACATCTTGCTCTCCATGTGACACTTGTTGCTTGGTGATTGTTTTGGCCTTTTAATTTAATTTAGAATTATATTAAATCTTATTTTTGCCTTTTTACCAACTATCCCACATTGAAAGATGATGGGAATTTTTGGGATCATTTCTCTATAAATACCCATCATGGGATATTGGGATTTTCACTTGAGTTGGTGAACTTTAAGGGATCTCCAAAAGCGAGAAAACCTTTGTTCGTAAACTATAAGTTGTTTTTGGTCTAGCCCCGGCTAAGCTTTGGGGTAGGAGCCGGTTACAGTTCGGTAGCGAGTGTGTGAGCCGTTGGAGGTTTTGCATTTGCGGAACTTGAAGCTTTCAAGTCCGAGCTCAACAGTTGAGCGAAGAAGGCTACAAGGGTGAGCATTCTTCCTCTCTCTTCTCTTATGTTTATGTTTATTTGCATGCTTTTATTTATGTTGTAATTATTTGCATGCGATCCGGTTATCGGGTTTTGTTTCCGCGCGGTGTCGGATACCGTAAAACCCAACAGCTCACTTCACTAGTGACTACCGACAAACCGAAACCCCACGTTACCAGGCCAACCACCACCAACGAACCAAAACAACCACCTTACCACCTCCAATGAACCGGAACCGCAACTAACCACCACTAATTTAGATATGAAACCCCAGCTTACCAACACCAAGGATATGAATCGAAATCCCACCTCACCACCACAAACATCTAAAACCCCACCTCACCACCACCAAAATCTGAAACGTAGCACCACCAATACGTCACCCCTTATTGGTTAAAAAAAACCATCGAATTTCACCTTTCCTAAATTGTGAGTCGTAATTTGATATACTGTGAGGGGCAGCGACTTTGAAAAGGGAAAAAGAGGCGGCAGCGAACTTGCAAGGGTGAAGGTTAAAGGGGCGGCGACTTGGTCTAAGTGGTGGTGGTGGTGTGGTGGTTGTGAGAGAAGAGAGAGAAGAGTGTTGCTGCTGGTGGTGGTTGAGAGGGAGGAAAGAGAAAAATTGGTGATGTTGGTGGTGGATGTGGTTGTGAGGGAGGAGAGAGAATATGGGTTAGGGTTTCAATTACGGATAAATTAATTTGGGTTAAAGAGTTAATATGTTGTTTATTGAAATTAAGTAAAATTAAGTAAGGATATAGTGGTAATTTTACACAAAAAATTTACTAAAAGAGGAAATTTTTGGTTTGTTGCAGATAATGTGTAGCATCCATCTTTGAAAAATATTGCAGATAATACGAAACGGAGATTTGGTCAATAATAATCGTTTACAAATGAACAAATTCTAGTGAAAAAAAGG
Organism: Chenopodium quinoa; assembly: GCF_001683475.1. Classification (NCBI taxonomy): domain Eukaryota; kingdom Viridiplantae; phylum Streptophyta; class Magnoliopsida; order Caryophyllales; family Amaranthaceae; genus Chenopodium; species Chenopodium quinoa. Next base: position 4,224,831 of record NW_018743389.1, on the reverse strand, counting down.
AAAGAAACTACGTGAACTCAAATCTACTAACAAATTTATTGTTCTAAGTATATTCACAATGACATGCATTATGCAAAGTTAATTGAATGTTCAACTTCACAAATTATTTATTTAGTTATTTAGGTGCATTGAATTTTCTTCCATTTAGTTTTGAATCTTGATTATACAATTATCATTTGTTGCCTTTTAAATTAACAAACATATGATCATTGACTTTATTTGTATCCTTAAAATACACTAATCGAAGGTCAATTTAAACTTAAAGTAGACACGCATTTTGTATAATTCACATGAGACTCCATTAATCATAGCAAATTATTACGCAGTTGAGTGGACTTGAGAAAACGAGCTTAATTAAAATTAATTAAAGATGAGACAACATGGCCGACTTGTTTGTTTAACTAATGAATCAACTTAGATTTAAGTGCAACTTAAAGAATTGGTACGGATTAAATTGGTAAAAGTGCTTTATAATTATAGTTAACTAGATGAAGCCCGTGCAATATACGGTTTGTTTGTATTTTTTCAAACAAAATATTTTACTAAATATACATTTATCTTATAAACTTTGTGATATTCGCTTGTTTACTACTTGAATTTTTAATTATAAAAAAGAATTACTACCTCCATTTCATATTTTTTGTAACTATGGAATATTTTATATCTCACAAATAATATCTCAAAGTTGCAAAAAATATGAAACGGGTGTAGTATTAATTTTGTTTTTCATATTTAGATAAAAATTCCTAATATAGACATATAATATTTTATTTTACAAAGTTTTATATGTGACTGGTCATACTGTGTGGCCGGGATTACTTGGTCAGGGGTTACTCGGTTGGTCAAGGGTTACTTAATCGATCAAGGGTTACTCGGACGGTCAAGGATTACTCGGTCAGTGTTTTGGTGTGTCTTAGCCAGCCACACGATACGGCCAGCCACAAAAAACGCGCTGATTTTATTTTAGATCTAAAATAAATAGTAATTCTTTTTTTCATTGGCTAAAATCTAACATTTTTCTATGTGACGCTCTGATAAATTTTTATTTATTATTATATTCCTACGTAGCACTTTAAAAAACTAATCTTACATGGCATAATCCTAGCGTTATATAAATATTAATCCTACGTGGCGTTTTTTTTTTATTATAATCCTACGTAGCGCTTTAAAAAACTAATCTTACGTGGCATAATCCGATTGTAGCGTTTTAAAAATATTAATCCTACGTGGCGCTCTAATATTTTTTACAAAATTAAAATCCTACGTTACGCTCTAAAAACTCGGGAAAAAACTCCCCTTTATACATATACTAGTTTTTGCCCCGGGCGATGCCCAAGTTATTTATTGAATTTTAGGATAAACCTTTTGGCTTGAATGTTAAATACAGTTATATAATCACTTTTGATAATGCAGGATATTTAGACATGCGATATCATACTTAAATTATTTTTATTAAATTAAAAGTATTTTTACTGATTAAAACTTATTTTTACTAATTCTCTATTATTTTAAATATATTATAATGGATCTTATTTTAAATAACTTTTTAAAACGAATTTTATGATGGAAATAGAACCGAGTTATTAGATTTTTATTAAAAATTATGATTAATTTTGTATATATGAAATATTAGAAGTATATCGACAATAAAACTCTATACAACAATTTTATCTTAAAAAATCTAACCAAAATTCGCTTACTTAGCATTATATGTGTCACAATAATACCTAGATTTCGCCTACGTGACTCGACACTTGGTGAAAAACTGAAATGTCAAGTGTCGCTATCTCGTAGCCTGGCTGCGAGAACGGCTTTATTTATTAGTGATAGTGATATGATATGATATTATATTTTAAACCAAAGTAAGTGTTTATTTCTTAATTTATGTTAACTTTATACAGACACTTTTGATTTTTGTAAAATCCTACTTTTATCTACATTTATATATTCATTTTTTTTCTTTTTTTTTTTAAGATTTGATATTTGTGATTTTGACGTATTGTGATTTGTGATATTGGAAGTTATTTTCAAATATAGTTAGTAAATACAACCAATTAGAATGATTTATTTCATATATATGTGTATGGTATGAATTGAATGGACTTTGTTAAACTCAAGTCGTAGTTATATTGCTGTCACACTTCTTGGCTCCTCTATTAAACTATTTAATGTGGAGTACGAAATGAAATAAACATTGTTTTCATACTACTTAAGACTTAACCACCAAATTATTGGTCACTTTATATTGAAGTATGTATCTGTAATATTATATTAAAGTTGCACATATATGACCATAATTGACATCACAAAACATGTAATAACGAAATACTAAGGGTATGTTTCCTGATTTTCACTAATTTGAGTGTATTCAAGTATTTAACCTTTTTTTTTTAAAAGTATTTAACCTTAATTAAACTTATTTTAGCTTTTAATGGAGCTTGGATAACCCTTTTTAACATTTATTAGAACTTATGTTAACTTCTTTCTTAAAAATAGTAGAACTTGTTTTACCTAAAATTATTTTATCTGAACTTAATAACTCTTATTTAAACATAATTTGCTTTCAATAAGAGGAAATAAGTTGGAAAAAAATGGCTTGATAACAATATACTATCTAATTTAAATTTAATTGTCATATGTTTTGGAAGATTTTAAATAAATATTTGACTGTGTTATATGAAAATCATGACAACTTGGATCAATATAACTCATAATAGGGGTAATCTAAATTGGTCCACACTAGAAAAATGGAATGGAAAGGAGAGATATATAATTGATTCGATGTTTAGGTCGATAAATAATTTTTCGACCCCGATATGGTATTATTTGGTTAAATACCCTTAATAATTGATCTTAGATCGGATCCCTTTTTTTTTTGTGTGAAATCATTCATAAAAACCTATAAAATGATTTATTTCTCATTAAATATGTTTAATTTTTAATTTTTTCTAGTTATTTTATATTATGCCTTCAAAATTGACATTAACAATTGTTTTTGCGTCAGTGTTTTACTTTTTCTTATATTCCATATTATTATAGTAAAATTCATGTATAAATAAAAATATTTCTAAAATTGATCCAAATCAGCTTGGATTTTTGGACTGCAATTCATTGGTCTGATGGGTGTCAGTCCTGGCATATATAACAAGATAGCAAGTAATAAAAGTCATAAAAGACATACAGTCAAATGAAAAGTGCAAATAGTATAAAAAGTTAATGCATGTGTGTCGATTAAAACAAATGGATGAAATATTTAATTATAAATTTCATCGAATGGAGTATTATTACTTCTCAGTATAGTACAATAGCTAGTCCACTTAACCATTAATCAAAAACACTACATTGAATCATAAACCTTAATGTAAATTACTTCATTGGATTAAATTTAGCTACTACAAATTTCAAATCCCATGATGGTATATCTCAATAAACATTTACACAACTCATGTATAGAATACAAGCACATTATAAAATATATACTACCAACTATTTATAGCTCAGTAATACTTTGAAAATTATATATATATATATATATATATATATATATATATATATATATATATATATATATATATATATATATATATAAACCTTTAAATGGTAAGAACCCAAAGTTGTTGACAGTTTGTTAATGATAAGAGGAAGTAGAGAAGTGGCACAACTTAAAATAAACAAAACAAAGACAAAAACAAAAATAGTGAGAAATTGATTGAGAAAAAAGTAGGAGAAGCGCAAAATCCGTGGGGTTCCAGGCTTGCACTCTAAACTTCCAGACGAGAAGTCGTTGAGGAGAAGTAATGGGTTTGCTTGAAAGCCAACCGAATCTCACTCCCTTTCCTCCCCTCCTCACAGTTACCATTTCTTCTTTCTCTCTCCAAATTTCCAACTGTACTCTCTTTCTTCTCATTATTATATTCTGTATACTACGCCGGCTATTTTTATATAAACACTTCTCCTATCCTAAGCTTCGTATATTATTTTCTCCAATTGTCTGGACTCGATCAGAATGAATTCCGTCTGCATCATTATTCTCTCTCTAAGCGAGAAAGAAAAGAAAAGAAAAATATTCTATTTTGGAGTATAAACTTACATCATAAATTCACGGTTATTGATCAGTTCACATTATAATCCTCAAAACAAAAACAAAACGCCTTTTGCACCCTACCCTTTTTCTTTCCTTTGGTTTCTCTACTTATAGCCTAACTCACCTCTTCTTCTAACCATTAATTCACTTACCCTTTTCTCTTTCTATTTCTTTTTTTTTTTTCTCTCTCTAAAATAAACCCATCATTTTCTAATCAATTATAACGTAACCCCAAGAATTATTTCTAGTTCTTGGGATTGAAATTGGTGGCGGAGAATTTAACTAACTTTGTTGATTACTTATTAAGTGGAGCATGGTTGCCCATCAACAAGAAGCCATTGTTGGAGACAACAACGACGTCGTCGTCGGTGAGAAGGATAATACTATGTTCAATAAGCATACAAACAATATGATGATGATGATTAAGGGTAAGAGGACTAAGCGGCCGATGCCGTTGTCTCCTTTAGCCTTGACCATGTCTTCGGCTACCACCACCGACGAAGGAGGTGCTAATTCTGCTACGTCCGAGGAGTGGGCGGCTCCTGTTTCCGCCCCTTCGTCTGAGGAGGAAGAGGATATGGCTCATTGTTTGATCCTTCTCGCTCAAGGGTCCAACAACAACAATAACAATACAAGCACCAACCATAAGGGTAGCAATGGAATTACGTCGTCATCTTACGAATGCAAGACGTGTAACAAAACATTTTCCTCGTTTCAAGCACTAGGAGGTCATAGAGCTAGCCACAAGAAGCCTAAGACGAGTAACGTAGTCGCGTTATCTGAGCTCAAAAAGTCCTCCTCCGTTATTTTCTCCCTTATAAACGAGGACAACCACCACCACCACGGCCTCAAGCAATATGATCACCACTTCAATGACGATGGCACGACACTCTCGTTACAAATTGCCAATTCTTCCCTTTGTACAAGTAGTACTAGTAATAATACTAATAAAGCGAAGGTGCACGAATGTGGAATATGTGGCGCGGAGTTTTCCTCAGGACAAGCCTTAGGTGGTCACATGAGACGGCACAGGCCGATTGGTACGACGACAACGACAACCATCCCTAGTCCATCACGAAGCGTTACACTAGCCAATAGCATTGCAAGCAACAACAATGTCAAGGACGAGAAGATGACACGAAATCTCTTGTCCTTAGACCTTAATCTTCCGGCTCCAGAAGACGAACACCACCACCACCAACAACAACAACAAAGGGAATCATCCTCAAAGTTCGTGTTCTCGTCTAATGAGAAAACATTGGTGTTCACCGCGGCTTCGCAGCTGGTGGATTGCCATTATTGATCATTATTGCAAACTAAGGGAAATCTTACTTTAGCCAGACAATTTTTTTTAACTTTTTATTTATACTTGTGAATTCATTAGATACACACAATTCAATTGTTCTTCAACATTATAATTGTTCATTGATCAACTCAATATGATTCTTTGTATTTATTCAAATTGCTGACATTATATGAAAAAAAAAAAAAGAGTTTATTCTTTTGTATCAATTTCGATCTCCAAAATTTGGTAAAACAAACCAAAAAAGTGGTATAAATGTTTATATTCCTTATTTATTCTGTAAGCAATGTGTAGGAAGCAAGTACAAGCAAATTAGTTGTTTTTTTTTCCCTTGTTTTTAGTTTCCTTTACTAATTTATTTTACAAGTGAACTGCCAAATTTTAGTTGTCAAGATTATTAGACATATAATACGTCATAATGTACAAGAATTATTCAACTATGCAACTCATTATTAGACATATCATTTGTAAACTATCTGTATTAGAATTTTAAGTCACATTATGTAGCTAATTTTTATTAATTATACTCCATTTTTTACATTTAAGTAATACGTACGTAATACACTACATCATTTTAATCTTGTACCTGTTGACAAACAAAATAAGGTTATATTATAAAAGAAAATACTTATTTTCACATAATTATATATCATCTAATTAATTCACTTCAATGCATGAGTTTTGCAAATTGAATTGAAAGTCTAATAAATATATTTTCAAAGCTTAGAGTTATTACATTTTGTTGATAAGAAGTAGCTTATAATATAAGAGTACGCGGAAAAAATAATTGTTTTAGTGAAAAAAACATCTTTAATTTTTTTTTTTTTTAATTACTGCAACAAAATTACAAAAGTCCTACAGACAAAATAATTTAACATCAATAAGAGGAAATGTTTTAATTAGTTTTTAGGTTTATCTTCTTGAATTTCTCGCTTATTATCAAGGATATGTTATGTACTTATGTTTGTTAAAAACCAATTAATTAACTAACTAACTACAATTTATCAACAAAGAGCAACAACAAAGAGTGATGACAAAGCTATATATAGTAATTAAAAGGCTTTAATCGTAAACGTTTCAAAGTTGAATGTATATTAAAATGACTAAGGATAAGATTATTCATGGTCAATGAGCAAAATAAGTTTAGTCTTTTTCAACAATAGCGATTTCTACGAGTTAAAATGATATTTTAAGCACCTAAATTATGGCCAAAAAAAAAAAAAAAAAAAAAAAAAAAAAAAAAAAAAAAAACCATCAATAACAAATATTACGTCCACAAGTTGTTGGGCTATATTTTGTATATTAGTGTTTTATGTACTTAAGTCCTAATTGGGCTTTAGGTTAATCTTAGCTTGTATTACATAAACCCTGTTGATATGGGATACAAATCAAGGAAATCATTTACACAAAACTTGACATAGTATCGGAGCCCTAGCAGCCTAGCAACCCATATCATCTCAAAAAAAAAAAAATTCTCCTTCTTTTCTTCATTATGTTATTCACGAACAACACCAGTGTGCCTGTTCTTGATTACCAATGGACAACAAACTTGATTCTTCTTCTCCGTTCTATCTCGGATCGGGAGATCAACCGGGAAACTTAATCACTCATGTATTATTGCGTGGTGAAACTATGTGGCGTGGTCTAGAGCGATGACTCTTTCTTTGAAATCCCGTCGCAAATTTGTGTTTGTGGATGGAACAATTACCAAGCCCACCGAGAAGAAGAAGCTTCTTGATTGGGAAACTGTAAACTCGATGCTTGTTCCGTGGATGTTGCATAGCATGGAGCCCAAACTCGCCTCTTCTATTCCCTTCCATGATAATGCTAAGAAATTATGGGAGTATTTAGAAAAGAAGTATTGCATTGCCAACGGTCCGCGATTGCAGCAGCTTCGTGGGGAAATCGTTGAGTGTAAGCAATCCAAAACCATGTCCATTGATGATTATTATACTAAATTAACAAGCCTATATGCTGATTTGGCTCAATGGAAGCCCTTACATGCGTGTGAATGTGGTAATTGCACATGTGATTTGGCTTGGAAAATTGCAACTGACCGTGATGAAGAAATCTTTCAATTCATCAATTTCTTATTGGCATTGATGATGACTTATACTCTGTTGTTCGGACCAGCTTCTTGTCAAGGGTCCCAATTCCTTCTTTGGATGAGGCATATCTTGCCTTTGTTCAAGAAGAACGCTCTAAAGGGATTGCTCGTGGGAAGGCAGAGAAGGAGGAGATTCAATCCCAGGCTATCTTTGCCTTGCAAGCTGACCACAATCGTTCTCGGTTTGACAAACCTGACAAAACGAAGCTCACTTGTACCCATTGCAAGAAGCGTGGTCATGACATTAGCACCTGTTTTACTCTGCATGATGTCCCACCTTGGTATGAGGAGTTATGGGGTCGTCGTGCTAAAGACGGTGCTAAAAACAGTACATCACAATCTGTGCCTGCTACTGCCCCTGCTCATGCGGACAATATCACCACTCCTTTTGTTCCTCAATCTAATGCGGGTACTAGCAGTGGCTCATTCTTAGACTCTCTTCAACCGAAGCAAAACAAGCTCTTTTGACTATGATAAACAATCAGGGCCTTGATCAGATGATAGGTGAGGCTATTTCTTGGATCATAGATACCGGTGCCTCGCATCACATTACTGGGACTAATTTGTGCTTGACCGATAATTCTAATTGTATTTTACAATTCACTAATTCTTCATGTGCAATACAGGACCAACGTTCGGGGAGCCTGATTGGAGCCGGTGAACGTAAGGATGGACTCTATTATTTCAAGGGGATTCCTACAGTGTGTGCGGTGACAGTTACAGAGGTCTCTACTTTCGAGCTTTGGCATCGTCGACTGGGGCATCCATCAGATCGAGTTCTAAAGTTAGTTCCTCCGGTTAAACAAAGTAGTAGTACTGCTAAAAAGAAATTGAATAAAGCTTGTAGTGTGTGTCCGCAAGCAAAACAAACTCGTGATAGTTTTCCTGTTAGTGATAGTAAAGCTAGTAGAATTTTTGAGTTAATACATTGTGATTTATGGGGCCGAAAAAGTATACCGTCCTCTAGTGGCACACATTATTTTATGGCAATTGTGGATGATTTTTCTTGTGTCATTTGGGTGTATTTGTTGCATTCAAAAACTGAAGTTTATGAAGCGTTTCGTTCCTTTTTTGCTATGATTGAGCGTCAATTTGATACAACTGTCAAAATTGTGAGAAGTGATAATGGGACAGAGTTTAAATGCATGTTTGATTATTTTGTTGAGAATGGTATTATTTTTCAAACTTCTTGCGTTGGGACACCCCAAAAAAATGGTAGAGTTGAGCGAAAACACCAACACATACTCAATGTCGGTCGTGCCTTGATGTTTCAGGGTAACTTACCAATTTCCTTTTGGGGAGAGTGTATTTTAGGGGCTGTTTATTTAATTTGTCGGACTCCTTCGGGATTGCTATAAAATAAAACCCCTTATGAGGTTCTCTGTGGTACGGAACCTAGCTTTGATCATCTGCGAGTCTTTGGCTCTCTTTGTTTTGCTCACAATCAAAAATTAAAAGGGAACAAATTTGCCCCACAGAGTAGGAAATGTGTGTTTGTGGGCTATCCTAATGGCAAGAAAGGGTGGAAGTTGTACGATCTCGATACGGGTGACATATTTGTTTCTCGTGATGTCAAATTTCATGAGAATGAATTTTCGTTTGGGAATGAGATTGATAGCTCTTTAGGTGACCCTACTCTCTAATGTGCCGGGCATGATGAGGTTGATGTTAGTTTTTTTGGATGACATGGAGGAGGTGTTTGCAAGCTTCCCCACTAGAGGATGTGGTTGCTGCCACAGGTAGGTTACGACAGGGGGTTGAGGGCCACGGTCAGCCTGTGGAGTAGGCTGCCAATGCCGCACCAGCAACACAGCAGCCTGCCACAGCCGCAACAACAGCTCCCCCAGCAACACAGCAGGCTGCCACTGCTTCCCAGGCCACTACCGAGCTGTTGTCCGAGCCCACACATCAGGTGCAGCAGCCCCGGCCTGCAGTTGTTGATGACACAGTTGTGTTGGGCCGTGGTTTACGTCCTAAGGTTCCCTCGGTTTTACTGAAAGATTATGTCACACCCACTGTTCACACTATGAGTCCATCCCCAAGTTCACCGTCTTCTTCTAGCTCTTCAGGTACTCCCTATCCTATTGCACATTTTGTGGATTGTAGTAATTTTTCTATGCGACACCGTACTTTTATTGCAGTTATTCTTGACGGTCATGAGCCTCATTCTTTCAAAGAGGCCATGAAGGATGCTGGTTGGCGAAAGGCAATTCAAAAGGAGATAGGTGCTCTTGAGGCAAATGGAACATGGGAAATGGAGGAATCACCTCCCGGCAAACGGGCTCTGGCTGTAGTTGGGTGTATAAAATCAAATATCATGCCGACGGTACTATTGAGCGGTTGAAGGCTCGTTTGGTTATTTTTGGTAATCATCAGGTTGAAGGGATAGACTACAATGAGACATTTGCTCCTATTGCAAAAATGGTCGATGTTCGTGTGTTTCTAGCTGTTGCTGCAGCTAAGAATTGGGAATTGCATCAAATGGATGTTCACAATGCCTTCTTACATGGAGACCTAGATGAAGAGGTTTATATGACATTACCTCCTGGATTTATAGTGGCTAAACCAAGGATGGTGTGTCTCTTGAAAAGCCGTTGTATGGCCTTAAACAAGCCCCAAGATGTTGGTTTGCTAAGTTAGCTGCTTCCTTGAAGAAGTATGGTTTCCTTCAGTCATATCCAAATTACTCCTTATTCACTCTGACTCACGGCAAGATTCAGCTTAATGTTCTTGTGTACGTCGACGATCTAATCATCTCTGGTAATGATTCTTCCGCAATTACATCTTTTAAACGATATTTGGGTGAATGTTTTCATATGAAGGAATTGGGAATATTGAAGTACTTTCTTGGTGTTGAGGTGGCCCGGAGCCCTGAGGGTATTTATTTATGTCATCGAAAGTACACACTTGACATTATTGCAGAGGCAGGTCTGTTGGCCTTAAAGCCTTCGGGTTTTCCTATTGAGCAAAACCACACTCTTGCTCTCGCTAAGGGTGAGGTCCTTGTTGATCCAGACCGGTACAGGTGGCTCGTGGGTCATTTGATTTACTTATCTTTCACTGGTCCTGACCTGGCCTACATCGTGCACATCTTGGCACAGTTCATGCAAGTACCAAGGCAAGCACATTGGGATGCTGCCATTCGAGTTGTGCGCTACTTGAAGGGGTGTCCGAGTCAAGGCATAATACTTCGTGTTTATGGTTCTCTTTTCTTGTCCGGGTGGTGTGATTCGGATTGGGCTAGTTGCCCTTTGACTCGGCGGTCCCTCACCGGTTGGCTCGTGTTTCTTGGTTGTTCTCCAGTGTCTTGGAAAACCAAGAAACAACATATTGTATCTAAATCATCCGTGGAGGCCGAGTATAGGTCCATGGCAGCCATAACTTCAGAGTTAAAATGGTTGAAAGCCTTACTTGCTAGTTTGGGAGTGGCGCACCCACGTGCAATGGACCTTTTCTGTGATAGTAAGTCAGCTCTTCATATTGCTCAAAATCCTGTGTTTCATGAACGTACTAAGCATATTGAGGTTGATTGTCATTATGTTCGGGATGCTATTCAGGAAGGGATTATATCTCCTACTCATGTTTCGACAGATGAGCAACTAGCCGACATATTTACCAAGGCTTTAGGCAAGCGGAAATTTTTGTATCTTCTTCGCAAGTTGGGCATTTACGATCTTCATGCTCCAACTTGAGGGGGGGTGTTGGACTATATTTTGTATAGTAGTGGTTTATGTACTTAACTCCTAATTGAGCTTTAGGTTAATCTTAGCTTGTATATATATACCCTGTTGATATGGAATACAAATCATAGAAATCATTTACACAAAACTTGACACAAGTTCCACCACCATATCATCTCACATCTCGTAGCATCATCAATTCATCACCTTCAAACTTCTAATTTGCAGCACAAAACAACTCTATATAAATATTACACATATGTAACAAAAATGTAGTTAAATAAATAAATAGCGTAAAAAAATCAAAAAAGTGGGTAGCATGTATCGTAAAATATAGTTAGTATTATTTTTTCGACAAGGACATATCCCGTGCATTAACATAGATACATTCTAGTTCTTACAAAGATATACTTGTATATGGTTCTATCTAGAAACTTAGTGAATTCTACTACATTAAATCAATTATCAAAATAATTTGTGAATTCTACAAGATTTTCCTATGTTAATTATATTAGGACTTTTTGTCAGAAACTACCTTTTAAAAGCAATTTTTTTGTGAGAAACTACCTAATAAAAAAAATGTTATAAGAAACTACATATTAAAATAAAATCGTTGTAAGAAACTACCTATTAAAACAAATAATGTTGTAAAAAAAAACTATTATTCGTCGGATTTTAGTCTTTGACTAATTTCTCTAGCGTTAACCACCCTCGGCCAATCACATGATAGGTGGCATTGTTGGTGGGGCATGGGGAAAAAGGTTTTAAAAGTTCACGTGATTGGCAAGTGGGTGGTCAACGTCGTAAAAATTAATCAACGTTGAAAATCCGGTGAAAGGGTAGTCTTTTACAATATTTTCATTTTATTAATAGGTATTTTCTTACAATATATTTTTTATTAGGTAGTTTCTCATAAAAAAAAGGCTTTTAATAGATAGTTTCCGACAAAAAGCCCATATTAATATAAATCAGTGAACACCTAAACTAATATAATTTCACTTCCAAAGTCCTTAATGATAAATTTCTATGTTGGTCATGGGTTCAATATCACCCATCTCTACTTAACAGGAATATTTAGTGCTCGATATGTGACCTATGTTGTATCAACATTTTAAGCTAAAATGACTCTTATTTGAGGAAGTGCAATAAAGTATAAATCCAATTCTAGGGTTCTAACTATAAGATTAATCTTTTAGATGAATTGGTTCTACTATATTGTGCATTCTAAATTTGATTATTAATAGAGTTTATAAATCCATTCTGGGCTTTGATCAAGACCATCTCAACCAAAAGATTGATGGTTGAACACGCCAGGATCGATTTTTATACTCTATCAATAATGATCGTTAACATTTTCAAATGAACACTTAATATAAGGAATACCCACTACAGGAAAACAACCCATTTCCGATGGACACGTAATTCCGTCGGAAAGTTCGAAATTTCCGACGATTTTTCTTCCGTCAAATATTTCCGACAAATTCAAATAATCCGTCGGAAATTTCCAACGGAATATAAATCCGTTGAAACATTTGTACTTTCCGACGGAATATTCCGTCGAGAAAGGTCATTTCCAACTGATTTTCCGTTGGAATATAAATTAAAAAAAAAAAAGAAAAAAAAAGGATTTTTCTTTAAACCCTAACCCCCTTTTCTCTTCCGCCCCTTTTCTTTTTTCCCTCTCTTCTCTTTCCTCTTTTTCTCTCTCCTAGTCCGCCTCTTCTCTTCTCCTTCTTTCTTCTCTTCTCTTTCCTCTCTTTTCTTCTCCTTCTTTCCTCTCTTCTCTGTCTACATCTTTCTCTGTCCACCTCTTTCATCTCTCCTCTTCTTTCCCCTCTTTCTTCTATCAACAACCAACATCACCAACACCACTGCCATCACCAACAACCAAACCAACAACAATAACGCAGACCACAACACCACAACCACTGTGCAACAACAACAGCGACCACAACAACACCGGCAACGCAAAACAACATCAATTGCACAGCCACCGTCGCGAGAATCGTCAACTGCACAAGTATTGTAGATCTTGTTTTAATTAGGTTAGATTTTAGATTTAGTTTTATTTTTAATAAATTTCTAATTATGTTTAATTTTTAAAGTAATTGTAATATTAGGTTATAAATTTTATGAGATCATTGTATATTTATTTAATTTAATTTTTAGCTTTTTTATTTTATTTAACTGTAATTCGATTTTTTTTCCTATTTCAATTTTTTTAATTTTTTTTACCTTAAATTTGAAATTAGATCTACTGGTTTCGATTTGTTTTGGTGCTAATTTCGTATTATTTGAGGTATTTCGATTTATTTTTTGGTGGATGGTGGTTGTGAGGTTTGGGCTGGTGGTGGTCGTAGTGTGGGTTTAAGGCTGGTGGAAGGTTGGGGGATGGACTGGCGGGCGGGCTGGTGGAGTGTTGGGCGATGGTGGAGGTTGGGGCTGGTGTGAGGTGAGGCCGTGTGGGGTGGTGGTGGTGTGGGGTGGGGGGTGTTTTTTTTTTTTTTGGGTAGGAATTTTTCGATGGATTTTCCGTTGGAAATTCCCGGCGAAATATAGTCTGTCACAAGTTTCCAATGAACTTTCTGGGCCGGAGAAATCTTTTTCAACACCTGAAATTCCGACGGAAATTCCCTCGGAAGATGTCATTTTTCCTACAAATAGTCTTCCGACAATCGTTTCCGACGGATTTTGGGGTATTTCCGACGGATTGATTCCGTCGGAAAATAGTTGTTTTCTAGTAGTGACCCTGTGTGCGATTGTATGAAAGATACTCCCAAGAATCATCACTTTATCTTGCTCGTATAGCAAAGTTAAAACAACCAAGGTTAGCCTAAGAAGTTGTCTCTAATGATAATGTCAGCCTAGGAATATGCCTCCTTCTAATTAATATTTGTTTTCTGTTTTAGGAATACTAATTTAATTTTTTTAGGGTTTAATCTATGCACTATTTTGATATTTGTTATCCTTAAGATTGATAAAATTTCCCTCTCGCTGATAAGGTCGAAAACCTTATCTGAGCTCTGACTTACAGAGCTTGGGCAATTTCCAGAAGAAATGAGAAGCGAGGATGAGAAGAAGACTGTAACAGAATATAGAGAGAAAGAGGAGAGATAGAGAGAGAGATGGGAAGATTCAGTGTATTTCTTAATTAGAAAATATTACACTGATTAGCTTATATAGTTCTTCTAACAACCACAAGTAAATAACAGAAATAAAGCATCTATTATAGCTAAGCAAAAACGACAAATTAGCTAAACAACTGGTGTAACCACTTTTCTCGCCAAAAATAACAAACTTGTGATTCTTCTCTTCTTTCACCTATATCATACCCTCTCCCTTTTTAAAAGACTTGTCCTCAAGGCAAGAGATGAGCTGAACCAGGAAACTGAGCTAGAAAATCATATCGCTCCACCCAAGTAGCTTCATGTCTAGGTTTATTCTGCCACTGCACCAAAACCTGAACTTGAGTCTTACCAGATAATTGAACTGAACGGTGCTCCAAAATAGCCTCAGGAAGCAGGGGTGTAGGTAGTGAATTGTCTGAAATAACAGGAATGACAGCTACAGCAGGAAGGTCACCATGAAAAGCTTTTAATTGAGACACATGGAAGACATTGTGAATTTTTGCTGAGCTTGGGAGCTGTAACCTGAAAGCCACCTTTCCTACCACAACAATGACTTTGAAAGGTCCAAAATACTTACCAGCCAGCTTGTTGTAGCCCCTATAATGAACAAATTGTTGCCTATAATTTGCAACTTGAGCCACACCCAATCATTCACTACAAAACTTCTTTCAGATCTCTTCTTGTCAGCCTGCATTTTCATTTTATGCTGAGCCTTAGTTAAATTGTCCTTAAGAACCTTGAGAACCTCTTCTCTCTTTTGCATGCTTCTATCCACCACCTCATTACTAGACTTACCAGGTAAATAAGGTAAGTGGACAGGTGGTGGCTGACAGTAAACAACCTCATAAGGTGTCATGCCTGCAGAGGTATGGAAGTGAGTGTTATACCACCACTCTGCCATTGGTAGATGTTTGCACCACTCAATAGGCTTCTCACTAATAACACACCTCAAGTGTGCCTTTAGACAACGATTCACCACCTCTGTCTGACCATCAGATTCAAGATGGTAGGCAGATGAGAGTAAGAATTTTGTGCCATACCAAGAGAATAACCCTTTCCAGAAATGGCTGAGAAAAATTGAGTCTCTATCACTGACAATGCTTCTAGGCTAACCATGGAGTTTGAAGACATTGTCCAAGTATGCATGAGCCACTTCAACTACAATGAATGGATGTTTCAAAGCAATGAAATGAGCATACTTACTCATCCTATCCACCACCACAAAGATCACATTCCTATGCATGGACATAGGCTACCTAGTAACGAAGTCCATAGAAATATCTGTCCACACTTGTTCTAGGATTGGAAGAGGTTGTAATGCACCTGGTTTAGCAGAAGTATCATACTTGGAATCCTGGCAAACAATGCATTTTCTAAAAAAGTGACTCACATCCCTTACCAAACCCTTCCAATAAAAAAAGATTATGCATTCTTTTTAAGTGTCTGGCCTCTTCTAGAATGTCCTGCTTCCAAGGAAGCATGTCGCTAGTTGATCAAATTCTTCCTGAGATTGTCATCAGGCCCCACTAGTATTTTGCCATATCTTCTGAGTAACCCATCCTGCGAAGAAAACCCAGCAACAGTCTCACCCTGGCCAAGTTTACACACAATAGCTTTAGTATTATCATCCAAGTTGTAACTTCCTGTAATACACTACACCAAATTGGAGTCAAGTATTGTAATTGCATGAAGCAATATTTCAGATCCCGGCACTCTAGATAGGGCATCTGCAATAGTATTTTCCTTCCCAGCCTTGAACTGGATCTCATAATAAATCCCATTAGCTTGAAAAGCCAAAACTGCTAAAAAGGAGTAGATATCTTCTGCTGAAGGAGCCGTTTCAAGCTTTTTGATATGTTTTGACTACAAAATGAGACCCAATAAAATATTGTTCCCACGTTTGCACTGCATGCAAAGACCATAGCCAAAAGTTCTTTCTCATAAACAGAAAGTTTTTGCCACTTAGGACCCAGAGATCTGCTAATAAAAGCTAAGGGATGGCTTTCTTGCATAAGAACAGCACCAATCTTTAAAGCATTAGTTTCAACAATGAACTGCTTAGAAAAGTCTGGGATTGCTAATACAGGTGCAGTAAACAGAGCTTTTTTTAATTGCTCAAAAGCATATTGAGCTGAGTCAGACCACTCAAATGCTCCCTTTTTAAGTAAGTCATTTAAGGGTTTGCTAATGACTGCATATCCCTTAGTGAACTTTTTGTAATAACCAGCCAGCCCAAGAAAGCTCCTCAAATCTTTCATAGCAGAAGGAATAAGCCATAAGCTGATAGTAACAATTTTGCTTGGGTCAGTCTCAACCCCATTTCCAGAAAAGAAATGCCCTAAATATTTAACTCTTGAAGTGACAAAAGAACATTTACACTCTTTTGCATAGAGAGAATGCTGAGTCATGATGGTGAATACCTCAATTAGATGCTGCTAGTGATCCTCTAAGGTTTTGCTATAGACCAAGATGTCGTCAAAGAATACTAGGACACACTTCCTGAGCAATGGCTTGAACACTACATTCATCCAGCTTTGAAAAGAATAAGGAGCATTAGTAAGGCCAAAGGGAATTACTAGGAACTCATAATGACCCTCATGAGTTTTAAAAGCAGTTTTAAACACATCATTAGGGTGAATTCTGAGTTGGTGATAGCCTACTCTCAAGTCAAGTTTGCTAAAAAAAACCTAGCACTTGACAACTCATCAATTAATTCCTCCAAAATTGGAATAGGGAACTGGTTTTTAATTGTTCTTTTGTTCGATTCACTGTAGTCAACACATAGCCTCCAGGTACCATTCTTTTTCCCCACCAAAATAACAGCTGAAGCAAATGGACTAGTGCTTGACTGTATGATACCCCTTTCCAAGCATCTCCTGCACTAAATTCTCTATAATATCCTTCTTCTTCAATGGATATCTGTAGGGTCTAATGTTCACAGCTCCTGCACCTTGTTCCAGGTGAATTCTATGATCATACATGTCTCTGCTTAGTGGCAGTTCAACAGGTTCTACAAACACATTTGCAAATTGTTGCATCAAGTTCTGCAACTCCTAGTGCTTATTCTCATCTCCACGCACTTGCACAGGCAAGCATGAGTTACAAGATTGACAAGATCTATAGCTTGCATTAAACAAACCTGAGCTGTTTCATCTAGTAACGTCTAAGAAGGTCCAACTCACAACACCTTAAGCTTCTTAGTTGGGATACCCTTGAGCTTCTCATCTTCATTATTCATCTGAAACTTCATATTCAATTGCCTAAAGTTCCATGAAATTGACCCAAGGTACTCAACCATTGTATTCCAAGGACCATGTCACAACTGCCTGGTGGAATTAACATAACATCAGCCACATACTTATGTCTCCCTATCATCCAATTACAATTGTCTGCAAACAGATTGACACACCAACTAGTTACCATTAGCTATCATGATAGACTGACCTTCAATCCTCTCAGTCTTATATTCCAGCTTTTTAGCTATGTGAACATCTAAAAAGTTATGGGTGCTTCCTGAGTCAATCAGAGTGTGTAAGGGTGTGCTTCATACCATAGCTTTAACTCTCATAGTATGAAAGCTCTATCCACCAGTTAAGGCATTCAAAGAGACGTAAGGGTCAAGTTCTTGTGTTATGTCCTGCTCCTCCAGCTCCACTGCTGTTGTATCAACTTCATCTAACCTAAGGATCTCAACAGTGAATAATTGAGGTTCCTTAATTTGGCACTTATGATTTCTGTCATAAGGTGCATCACAATAATAGCACAAACCCTTAGATATTTTTTCAGCTCTAACATCAGCAGGAACATATTTAGGTTTTAGGTAAGGTTTAGAATTGGTTTTGGTTAAAGTTAAAGGTGGAGTAGGAGGTGTAGGAAGTAATGGTGGTTGTTTGTTAGTTTGGGAAAGATTCTGGTAAGGTTTTTTATAAGTGCTTGGTTTAAGGGTTTTTGGAGAATTGGCTTTGATTGACTCATCCTGTAGCCTGACATACTCCATAGTTGCAGCAATAGTCTGAGGTTTGAAAGCTCTCACAAAGGGCCTTACTCCTGGCTTAAGACCCCAGGTAAAGCTTTCCAGCAAATATTTCTCAGGTAAACAAAGACTAGTCTATATCATAATCGATTTCAGGTTCTCAAATTCATCAACATAAGACTTAATACTGTCAGTTTGTTGCAATTTATTGAACTCCTCAACCACATTCAGTCCTCTCTCATACTTGAATCTAGCACTTACATCAATCACAAAATCACTCCAATCTACATTAGATCTATTAGCTAGATAGCTTGTGATCCAGTTCTCAGCCTTATCAGTCATATTCAGAGATGCCAGATCAACTTTCTGATCATCTAGTATCTTACATAAATCGAAGTATTTACAACACTTCTTAATCCAAACCCTAGGATTACTACCATCAAATTTTGGGAACTCAAGTTTAGGATTATACCCCAATTTAGGCTGAGATCCTCGTTCATCATGTTGAAATGTAGGCATGCTATCCTTCACCAGCTGCATCATCCTCATAAGTTCTTCAAACTTCTGGTTTGATGCTGCATTTTGAGCTTCAAATTTCTGCTCCAATGCTGTCAACGGAGCTTCCATCCTAATTACTCGGGTAGTGAGAGTTGGTGCCAGATTGTGGTGTAGCAGAGTTGAGCAACGGTGGCTCTAATACCAGTGATCAAAAACCTTATCTGAGCTCTGACTTACATAGCTTGGGCAATGTCTAGAAGAAATGAGAAGCAGGGAAGAGAAGAAGAAGGTTGTAACAGAATAGAGAGAGAAAGAGGAGAGATAGAGAGAAATGGGAAGATTCAGTGTATTTCTTAATTAGAAAATATTACACTGATTAGCTTATATAGCTCTTCTAACAACCACAAGTAAATAATAGAAATAAAGCATTTATTACAACTAAGCAAAAACGACAAATTAGCTAAACAACTTGTGTAACCACTTTTCCCGCCAAAAATAACAAACTTGTGATTCTTCTCTTCTTTCACTTGTGTCACTCGCATGTTCGTACATGTTACAAACTCATCGTTAGTGAAACACGTAAGTCTATATTCTTAAGTTTTGTTATTTTTCTTATCTTTCTTGCATCCATCGTAACATAATATTATGTAAACGTGGTGCTCCCTATACATTGATATTTTTACAAAATCATGTTTCAATATATTTATATACTAAATTCAAAATACAAGTTAATATTTTCAATTTATCACAAAATAAATTACATATGTACATATAATTTCAAGTAAATCTTAACAACATAAAATATTTGTTTATAAATAAAAGTTAAAATTAATGTTGGTTGAGAGTGGGGAGAATTTGTTGGGTTAGAGTTGGTTATAGAATAACAGCAAAGAGAAGTAGATAGATACCAAAAGTGATGGTGTGGTACGAATTAGGTTCTGTATTCACGTCTTTTTGTTCGTTTGAGTGACGGAAAAGTTGCACCCTTTGCTTTCTTATGTCTACTTCTTTCTTTCATCAACATACTATAAAAAGAAAATAATTATTCAAAAGCTTTTTTTTTAGGCAACTTTTAGACTTTAATCCAATGATTTTAATTTAAAATATTAAAGGACTAAGTTATAATTAGCTCATGATTAGTTGTGCCTAGTACCTTCTTAAGGATTTCATCCAAGGAATTAATGCACTCCCACGTGCTATTATTCTCTCCCTATTCATTTTTATGACTCATTCTTTATTTTATTATCCTTCATTTAGATCTCACTCTTTGTTCGATGTTGATATGCTAATAAGAGACAACAGAGCAAAATTTTAATTAAGTTTTGTGGTTATATATATATAAACACACTTATGTGATTGGGTTAGCGATTGTAAACAGGTTATTTGGATCAAATTTGGCTTGAGATAAATTCTTGATCTTTAGTGAAATTAGTATGAAATATATACGAATTTAAATATTTGTGATTATTTCTACATGATATATTTAATTGTCGGAGAACCAACACAAAATATTCTTACTTGCCTTTTTATCTCAAATCTCCACTTATTTATTTTTTATTTTTTTAAAAAAAATTATATCCGGTAATTAGGGTCAAAAAGTATAAATGCTTAGCTATGGAAAAACATAAAACAAAACAATTTTATATCATTTTTTATTTTCCGCCTTTTGTCGAATCCGGCCATTGACATCAAATTAACCTAGAATTATCAAACATTAAACACCATTTCACGCAATTTTATTATACATTTCTACCTTTATCTAAATTAACACCAAATTAGAAGATATATTAAATTAATTACTTCGTATTATATATACTCCTAAGCTAGATTTGCAAGTCTTAAAGATTTGCATATATCTGTACTTTTTTAAGATATCTTGAGAGGATTGCGTTAAAATTGTCTTTGGAACGAACAACTCATTTTGAGGAGCTTGTGTGACAGTTGCACTACAAACATTTTGATATTGGAATTTCACTGGAATTGATTACATAATGACTACAACAAAATTCTGCTTTAATTTATGACATTATGGTATGGGCTTTTACGTAAAAGAAGTGGATGATGTAGTTATGAGACGATCAATGTAGTAACTCTTGATGAGATTACAACGGCTTTTCTCTATTTTCAGTCGTCTCGGAACACTTTATTCATATTTTAAAGATTATTTCATTTGACTTTTATGATCTCTTAAGACGCACCTTAAATCATAAATATCTTTAGTTTCATACACATAAAATTTTTAATAAGTTGAGATTGAAAATTTATACACTAAAACAAATACAATAAGATCTCATATTTAAAATGTTAATGAAAAATTAAATATGGTTGAGGTCAAAACTTTAAACTTGACTTTAAAAAATACAATTGGGCTATCATCTGGAGAGAGAGGGTAATCAAAATGAGTTTCGTTGATTTCCATATTAGTAATTAATCTTGAGGAAGTCGTTAGGCATTTAACAAGGCTATATAGTAAATTTAACACTACCTCCGCTTCACACTATGTGTAATAATTGGGTAATTTTTATGAGATATAAAATATTCGATTGTCACATATAATGTGAAATGAAGGTAGTATTTAAGTTTCATACTCGTATTAAAAAGAATGGCAAAAGTATATTGAATGAAAGAAAAAGGAGCATTACAAAAATGCTCTAATAAGCTAATAATACCATTGGAAACTTTGTAGAGTACCATTGAAAATTTTTAAAGTACCACTTGAAATATCTTTAATACCACTACGAGCAGTTATACGGTTATACCATATAAATATCTAGTGGTTTTATTTGACCACCCAATACCACTACTTCCGCAAATTTTTTAATAATTACAAAAATACCATGTTAGACACTTATAAAATGCTTATCGGTTAGGTGCTAGAATTGCCTCATTAATCTTGGTCAATGACTTTGGCTAGTATGCAAACTATGCACATTCAAATATGACCCTTAGAGATGGGTAGTGGGAAGCCTACCGTTGCCCAAATTGGATAATGGCTTATTGGGCCAAGTTTCACGTAAGTTGGAAATTTAATATACAACTTGGATGTGCTGATCATTTGACCTTTTCTTACAAGAACAAACCTCTCTCTCTCTCTCTCTCTCTCTCTCTCTCTCTCTCTCTCTCTTATAAAGTTAAAAAAGTAATCTCTCAAAACTAATCCATGTATTGGCTAGTAGCCACAGTCCATAGGTAGTGGGTATAATGTTGTAATATGTAGTGTAAAAACTACCCAAAATCTAGCACCTTTTGCTAGAGAAAAGGGTAGTTTATTATTAATAAAATTGTTTCCCTTCTGTCAAAAAAGTAAAACAAATTACTATCTAAAAAGGGTTTGTATCCTAATGGGTTTGCATGAAATGATCCAACAAAACAACATAATCTGTTACTCGATTGGCTTATCTATAAATATGATTGAACTCCACGTACAAGAATTGACGAAGAAGTTTGTTGACATATTCCATCAAAAGTCGAATCTTCTAGGGGCACTAAGCTTTGACTTGCTAAATCTCAATAATAAGCAAGTTATCACCTTTAATATAAACATTTGAGAAATTATGAGATGGGCCAAAAGGAGCCCATTCCAGAGAGCCATAGCTTCGGCAATTAGGGGAGACGTCGTTCCTAAACTAAACGTGCGGCTACCGAATAGATATTGTTGGCAAAGTGATCTCTAAACAATATCTGCAACACCTAACCCATTTCAATCTGATCCATCAAAATTAATTTTAACAACACCAACGGGGGTAGGGGACCAAGCTACATGAATGACATTAATCGAAGGATTGACAAAGATAGGAGTAGTTTCAAGAGAGTCTAAACGAGTCCTAATTGTCCATTCAAAACAAATTTCCTGAGCTCGGGATAGAGTATACAAGGAAGAAACATACATATCTTAAAATAAATAAATAAATAAATAAATAAATAACAAAAAAAAAAAAAAAAAAAACCAATATCAAGGGGAAAATCCCCAACTAGTTGATAGTAGTTTCATGTTTCCAGAATGTTTAAACATCTCAGAAATGGAAAAGGTGATCTAGAGTCTTAGTACAAAGCTGACAAAAAGACATAAAATTAAAACATTAAAATGATGGTGAGCAAGATTAGCCCCTGTGGAAAGGGCATTATGTAATAATTGCCATATAAACTCATTTATTAAGAATCTCTTTTCCAACTTTTATCCTCAACATTCCAAACCCAAATCCTCAAGAGTACTTACCCTAAATAATGTTGGGAAATTATCTAATTCTAAAAATACAGCCATCTTTTTTTTAATTCCCTAATTACCGTCCACGTCAGCTAAGGGAAAAAACCAGTTTTTTTTTTTTATCGGTCCAGCAACAAACCGCTACTTAAAGTAGCGGTGTTCTAGAAATAAACCGCTACTTCAAGTAGCGGTTTCAATTTCATACACCGCTACTTCAAGTAGCGGTTTGTCTCGAAACACCGTGAAGTAGCGATTTTCCATTTTATGTAAATAAAAAAAATTCAATCGAAGGTCGGCGTTTTTTGAGGAAACGATTGATTTCCTCAACATCTCAATTGAAGGTCGGCTTTGACAGACGGTCATCGCCGCCGGCCACCGACGCCTGGAGGTGGTGCGATTTTGCGAACGCTGATGGTCGTGGGTTGGGTCGCGGTGGTGGTTTGATGGTGGTGGCTCAATTGAGGTGGCCTGGTGGGAGCTGTGGTTGTTTTCGGGGATTAGGCTGTTGTTTTCGCTGCTGGTGGCTGGGGCTGCTTTGATGGGTTCAATGGTTTGGTATGGTTGGTGGTGAGGTGGGTGTGGTGGAGGAGAGGGAAGATGAAAAGGAGATGGCAAGAGACGCCATTGAAGGAAGCAGGAAGGTTTGGAGGAGAGGGAAAAAGATGAAAATGGGGAGACTGATGAATGATGAGACAAATCGCTACTTCAAGTAACGGTGTATGAAATTGAAACCGCTACTTGAAGTAGCGTTTATTCCCATAACACCGCTACTTTAAGTAGCGGTTGGTTGCTAGACCGATAAAAAAAAAAGCTGGTTTTTTCCCTTAGCTGATGTGGACGGTAATTTGGAAATAAAACAAAGATTGACTATATTTTGGAAACTGCGTGTTTTCCCAACAATATTTAGGGAAAGGACTCAATCCTCAACTAAATGAAGTAATTAAAAAAAAAACATTAATATATACCGTGCTTTAGCACAAATACGCTCTAGTTTTTGTCAACTTCAAAGTAATATTAACATACCTATTTCATTTTATTTGTAGCACGCCTCTTTAATTGCCCTATTTTTCTTTTTTGATAAAAAAAAAAAAAAAAAAAAAAAAAAAAAAAAAAAAAAACCTTATTTTTCTTATCAAACACTACTATTCTTATTTCAATATCTCATAATATTTACACATTCTCACTCATTTTACCCTACGTTATCCACCATTTTTTTTTTTTTTACTTCCACTCACTTTTTTAAGCTCTTTCACATGCATTTGTTTTAATTTTTTGGATAAATAGTAAATGTTAAGGAAATTACTCTCTCCCCTTTGTTATGATCATAACACTTTCCTTTTACGTATGTTTTATAATAATTGTAACACTTTCTTATTTGGTGAGAACTCCACTTTCACAATTATTTTTGGCAAATTCCCTTTGACAACACTCAAGTTTTTTTCATTTTCTCTTTGGTAAATTGCAAAAATTTCAATTCTCTTTGGTAATCTTATGTTATTGATTACCAATGATAAGTGTTATTTTAATAAAAATCCTTAACTATAGCTTGTTTTTTTCTTATTTTTTTAATAATTAAATTATTATAATTTTTTTTTTTTTTAAAAAAAAACCAACCCCTCCCCCACCCCACTAGCCACCAGTAGCTCCTCCCCCTGCCGGCGGCCAGACGGCCCACCCTCGGCCGGCGACGCCCAACCTCCCCCACCCCCGGCCAGCGACACCCAGCCTCCCCCGCCCCACCTCCTCTTTTTCCCCAATCCCGACCCCTCCCATTTCCCCCACCCAACGCCCCATCGCCGACCGCACTAACACCTCGAAAATCGACCCCCTTCCCCGACGACCCCCCTCACACTGGCAAACCCCGAACGCTGAGACAAAGGGTTTTAGCTCCGCTTTCTCTTTCTCTCTCCCTCACAAAACCCCTGCAATCAAAAACCTCCAAAATCCTAACCATGGAGGGAATCTCTACCAGCGCTTCCCCAAATCAAAATCCGAGAAATGCTAGACGATTTCACGAAATTCAAGCTCACAAAAACCGATTCAAGCGTCGCTAACCGTCGCCGTCGATCTCGTCGAAATCGAAGTCAATTCCTCCATTCTCAACGACGAGCTCATCGCTCACTGTCTCGGCCTCATCCCTCTCGTCAGCGAGCGTGCGATGGCAATGCGCTTCTCCAGCGACTACGACACCTGCGATGATGACGGCCAGTGCGAGTATTGCTCGGTGGAGTTTCATCTTCATGCTAAGTGTATTGATGATCAAACCGTAAATGCTACTAGCAAGGATTTGTTGAGTTCTGATCATACTGTTACTCTTGTTGATTTCTCTGATGTTACTAGTCGGGTAAGGGGGCCGGTTTTCGTGGTGGTTAGTGCGGTCGGCGGTGGGGCGCCTGGCCGCCGGCAGGAGGAGAGGCTACTGGTGACTAGGTGGGGTGGGGGAGGGGTTTTTTTTTTAAAAAAAAATAATTATTTTATTATTAAAAAATAGTTTAATCAACCAAACAAGATAATTTCCCATTATTTTTTTATTTCTCTCTCCTACCAATACTGACCAGTTACATTACTTTTTTACTATTTCTCTCTCTCCTACTAACAACTCGTATACTTTATATTATAAAAAATTCTCTTTTGGTGTTCACCCTATAACTTCTCTAAAACTTTGTGCATATCCTATTATTGCGATTATTACAAAACAAGGAGCGTATTAAATGAATGAAGGATGAAAGTATCGCATACAAATTATTTTAATAGAACTTGGAAGTATTTTTAAACTGTAATGAACGTGCTTTTTTTTTTAGATGATTTCTTTTACTTTGGGAAATCAAAATTGTTCAAAAGTTATGCACATCATATTTGAGTCATAACAAGTTGCACATACATGCATTTAGTTAATATGCACGCTCATCGAAATAAATTATGCACCTCAGTCACTACAATATTTGAGTTTAATTCTTAATGGCGTAATAAAGCTATATATATTTTGATAAGAAAGTTTATTTCAGCCAAGTTCTAATTCATTTAATTTATGTGAGGTCGAAATGGGATATATCCATCAAAACATGTTCTAAACTAGTAATTCCTTCAAGCGTTGCCCTAAGTTTTTATATAAATGTTTAACATAATGCAAAAATTAAACGAATCAATCTTTTATGAATAAATTTTTGGGAGAATTTGTCAGAAATAAATGACCTTTTATTCGTTTAAAGTAGTTTTTTGTGACTGCAAATTTTATAAAAGAAGTGGAAGTAGAACCTTAAATGAAGATTTTTTTTTTGTGAGGGAGCTTGTCCTGGATCTAGACCTTTGATTACTTTTTTCCCGGAGTTGACCCTCACGTGTATAGCACGTGACTTGATTTTCACTTTATTTTCCGCCCATTTGCCTCTCCAACCACCGTGCCCACAATCATTCCTACACCACCCACCACCACCACACCAAAACCCTAGAGGACCATAACCCATGCCTCTTCTTCCTCCCTGACCCCAGCTCTTTCTCACCTTTTCCTATTTAATACAAATCACCGATGCATGCCTCCCGCAACCAAGAACCACTCACTAAAAAGTGGGATGGTGGTGGAATGGCGGTGAAATGATGGTGGGTTGGTCAATATGGTGGTTAGGGAGGAGAAGGGACAAAAACCGAGGAAAAAATTATGTCACAAGCTTGGCACGTCAACATCGGAAAATAATAGTCAAAGGTCGGAATCCGAGAAAAATGTCCCTCCTCATAAATAAATAATAATAATAACAATTGTTTGACTTTGTAGGTTTTTGTTAATAATAATAATAATAATAATAATAATAATAATAATAATAATTCTTTTTAGGTTCTACTTAGCCACTTTTTTCATATATAGAAAGGTCCTTCGTCGCAAAAATGACCACTTCAAAAGGTCTTTTCTGACAAATTTTTCAAAATATCTTATGTTACATTGTCATTTATTAGATCTATTTAAATCTTCTAGTCTTGCAAATAAAAAAATTTAATGGAACATATATTTTACTCTTCTCGTTTCTGTTTTTAAATTTCTACACTGTAGTTTTTACCAACAAGTTATACATATTCTCGACTGTCTTTTTCTCTCTCTTTTGCGGTTCCTCTCTCTTCTTTTTTTTTCTCTTCCTTTTTTCTTTATTATGCTCCTTCCTTTTCCATCTCTTTGCACCTAACACATTTTTTTTCTTTCGAAAATTACAGAATTTAATAGTATGGAACAATTGTTGTACATCTTTGGTAGTTGCGTAGAACACCTATTGCACATTACTTGTATGGTAGTCTAAGTGCCATCTAAGCAGTGTTGTAACTATTATCATTATATTATGTCCAAAAAAAAAAAAAAAAAAAAAACAAAACAAAAAAAAAATATTATCATTATATAACCAGTTCATTTCTAGAGTTTTGCTTATTTATAATTACAATTCATCCAAGCATTGCTCAAAACTATTTTGAATTTTATAAATTGTCAATTTCTACATTCAAACTTCGGTAATGCATGAAAACGCTTAAATTTAGATAGACAGCAATAATAATGGTCAAACAAAGGCTGATCTAAAACATCCTTACCAATAATGTGTTGTTTTAACTAAATATAGCTTAATATAGCAAAATTTAAGTGTCGTTTATATAAAGAAACCATAATACAAGAAAAATAAATAGCAAATGAAGCTATTTCAACCATCCTTGCCTCATTTACGGGTAAAAAAATCCTATGCCATCAACCATGAAGTCGTCTCTTCTTGGCATCATTTTGGCGGTGTTATTTCTTGTGGTATTTGTCTCTAATGTTCATGCCAAGAGGCCAAACTTCCGGCCTGGTCCGTGGAGAATCGGTAGGGCTACCTTTTACGGTGGCTCAGATGGCTCGGGAACTTTTGGTAATTACTTCTCCATATTATTACTCTATCCATCTCTAAAAGTTTCCTATTTGAGCAATAATTGTATTAAAAAAACAAAGCATAAAGAACTTATAGAGATGGGAGCATTATTTTAGTCATGTCACCATTATTGTTATTGTTAATAAATTACATAGCTAGATTCCATTGAGTACATATGCATGTATGTTCATAGATTACGCATGCATGGTGAATTTAAATAGCAATATGAGAATGATCAACCTTTTCCTAAGAAAATATATGTGTGGCGTGACTCTGTCTCTCTCTTTGAAATGGAAAATGAAAGTTAGCACCAATTCAATATAAAATTATTTTTAATATTTCAAAATAAAAGATTATAGTGCCTTATATACTCTGTATATTAAGGCTACGATTCTTAATAATGCAAGTAATTTTTTTTTTAAAAGGAACATAACTCACGTATGAGTTGACGTTATTTGTCTCACATTAAATAAATAGAGAAAAAATTTATTATCACGCTACCACTCCCATTATAAATTGGTTTTTGGAACAATCATATTGGACTTGTATGTGGTCAAACTCTCCTCCAATACAAGTTTATAATTTATATACGGCCCAACAAGATCTATTAGTCTTATTTAAAAGTTCAATTCTAGGGGTGAATGCATCTGCATAGAGTATATGAAAGTGCACAAAGTTGAATAAAGTTGGATTTGAATGTAAACAGAAGGAGCATGTGGATATGGAGATATAACAACCAAAGAAGGCAAAGGGGGGTTTGGGGTGCAAACTGCAGCTATAAGCACAGCATTGTTCAACAATGGAGCAGCTTGTGGCTCTTGCTATGAGCTCAGTTGTGAAGAGCCTGCAAAGGGCTGCAAAGCTGGTGCATCTACCATCACCATTACCGGCAACAACTGGTGCCCTGACGGAGGGTGGTGCAGCCCTCCGCAGGAGCATTTTGATCTCACTCAACCAGCCTTTCTTCAAATTGCCGAGTACAAGGCTGGCGTTGTACCAATTAAATACCGCAGGTATGTAAATCATGAAGCACTCCATTTGTTCGGAACTATATGTCACACTATCCTAACTCCTCATAATGCTGCATTTTCTCTAAGTCAGCTAGTCATGAAGCAATGAGCTAGGAAATGATTTACAGAACTTCAGAGAAATCAATCTGCTTGAGAACTTTCAAACATGGATTTATTTCGCCCCCCAAAAATATATATATATACTGTATTTAGTTAGTAAAGCTGAAAAGTTGATACATGACTTGCCACAATTTTTTTTTTTTTCTTTTTTTTTTTTTTTTTTCCCCCCCTTCCATATCGCAAAACTAACAGATCAGAGAATCAGAGTAACTGAATCGAATGTTTTATGCATGACATGCAGGGTTCCATGCATAAGAACAGGAGGAATCCGTTTCAGCATATCTCCGCATTCGAACCCGTACTACCTGCTGGTGTTGATATGGAATGTCGCAGGTGCAGGGGATGTAGAAAGCGTAATGATAAAGGGAGATAAGGGTAAGCCATTTAAACCAATGAAGCGCAACTGGGGCCAAAACTGGGAGAGCGATGACAATTACGTAGGGCAGTCCATTACCTTCAGAGTCAGAACCAGCGATGGCAAGAAGTCTACTTCATGGCATGTTGTCCCAAACACTTGGCAGTTTGGTCAGACATACGAAGGCAAGAACTTCAGATAAATTTTGCTCGAAGCTTACGCTCTTCACCAGCTAACACCAAATTCCTTCTGAAGTTTGATGCTGATATATAATCACTAGTTTATCTGCTCTAAAGCTGTAACTTTGCATGCAAAATTTAAATAAATAAAGAAAAGGGGAAAGGGGAAAAAAATATATGCTCTATTTAGCACCAAAACTCTTCAATATCTCAATATATACACGATGACATGAATTCATGTAGTGAGAAAGCAAAAACTGAATATAAATAAAACTCAGGCTTGAAGAAGAATACGCGTGTGCATATACTTATGCAGTACTTCAATTCTGTGTCACTCGCATTACTCCATTTTGAGGGTGATTTCCTCTAAAACACAAATGCAGGTGAATAGATTTGTGTATTATAAGCACAAACCCCACAAGTCCGATTGTCATGCAAGGCTTAAAGCTCCCAGTACAATATGTATGGTATCAAACTCAATGTTGACCAAAAACCCACCAAATCATCAGTGCCAAGTTCAATTTTCCGTCTTCCTTAACATCACATCAGAAAATCATGCAAAGAGATGTCTTCAGTTCATAACATTCCCCATACAGCATAGGATAGCCCAAAGAATTCTTGAGTGTTCAGAGGGGCATACGGTTAATTAACCTTGCACAAATGCATTCGCCACTTTCCTACCGGACTTAACCCTGCTCTTATCGCACAACAGTCCAAGCATGCCCATCACTTCCCTGTTTCTGCTTCTTTTTTCTCTTCCGTTCCTCTCTCGTGTCTGTTTTTCCAGCATTTCGTTTTGCAAGTCGTGAACGGATTTCCAGCAACTTTGATTTAGCGTCTCGGAAAGGTGCATCAGACTTCATAGCCATTAGTTGCTGAAATAGCACATGAAAGAATTAGTTTCCTTGCTTGACATGCTTGTTGCACAACTGTCTGTATAATGATGACCTCAACAGATAAGATTGCGTGTATACATACCTTGAGATGGTCCATTGCAGCAAGGTTAAAGCCAAGAGTATCTTTGCAATCCTGATACATAAATTAAATATTGATCAGCATCATTTACTTGGAAGAAACAAATAACCAGAGGATAAAGCAGATTATCTCAAACTCTCAATGTCCAAATACCATAGAAATGGAAAGATGATAGCTCTGCATATACAAAGGTGCCAAATGGGTTATTTGGGTGATGAGTCTTTCAGTTCGGGCTGAGACAGGTTACGTTGGGTTGGGTCATATTCAGGTCTATAGTAAATTAGTCAAATCATAAAAAGTAACCAATCTTAATCCCTTTTTTTTCGGGTCAAGTTGGTCGATTTCAGGTCAAGTTCAGGTCGGGGTCAGGTCGGTTTGCTATGTCAGTGATGCATAGGAAACGATGGTGGTATGCAAGCCTGAGGGAAAGGGGGAAGCCTCACCTCCTGAAAAAGGCATCATAAAAGTTCCCAAAACACTCAAAAGTCACTATACTGCTCATCTTGGCTACAAGCAGCACATATACGAGAAGGTTGGAACTCAACGGCTATGCAAATTTTTATTACCTTTACCACCCAAGTTAGGTGGCCACAAATCAGATACCTAATTATTGATAAAACCAGGACTGAGTTTATTCATCACCAATCAGTAGTTAAACTATATTGTGTCCATACTTGAGTACAAAAATGTGAACAGAATGAAAATAAGAATTGCAAGCTAAGAGCCCACTAAAATAACGCATTCAAAAAATCTTGCAGGAATCAACAGCATTAGATCATAGGATACCTTCACTCTTGAATGCAGGACATCTTTAAGAACCGTCAAGACTGGTCTTGCTGAAGGTGTGCTAATTAACTGATGATAATGTGTCTGCAGCAATACAACTGCAACCCTGCATATGAGCTCAACCTGCATTTGCAATGTGTGGCGTCAATGCTTGATCCTCACTACTTCCAATGTGAACCACCTCACAGAAAGAGGTTAACAAACAGAGAAAAATACTTCCAAAGTTCCAAGATGCATGATTACATTCCAAGTACCATCAAGTACGTTCAGCATGTACTTGTGTGTGTGTGTGTGTGTGTGTGTGTGTATGAAGAGGAAAAGAATAGATATTTGTTTATTGGGCACTTAACATGATCACAAGACTTAATATCTTCTTTTATACCTTTGGTGTCCTCTTTTCTTCACAATGATGAATTTGATGGGGTTAATCAATCAATGAACATTTAAGGAAATAGTATCAGTTGCTCCATATCTAGAAAAAAAAAATTAAGAAAATCTGTACAAAATTTTTATAAACTTAGAAACAGAAAATATTGTCAATAACCTTGTTTGACATATACA
This sequence comes from Chenopodium quinoa, assembly GCF_001683475.1. Classification (NCBI taxonomy): domain Eukaryota; kingdom Viridiplantae; phylum Streptophyta; class Magnoliopsida; order Caryophyllales; family Amaranthaceae; genus Chenopodium; species Chenopodium quinoa. The sequence continues at coordinate 4,192,991 of NW_018743389.1, read as the reverse complement.
TGTACAACTGCAAAAACAAAAATATAACTAGGCAGTAAAATACACATTAGCAAAAAAACAATGGGCAACCCACAGATAAACATTTTAATATTAGCAAAAAAATGTTCTTTAAGTTGTTCTGCTGTTTTAAGTCTAAAATATTAATGGAATTTCAGGGAAAATTGAAATAAAACAACAAAAATAAATAAACAAAATGGGCAAAAATGACCCAAGAAACAAAAAACATTCAATAACATGAGATATAAACAATCTAATAGGAATATATCAGTATGAATGAGATCTGACCTTTTCAGAATTTGAGGTCCAATTTTTCAGATATGAAAGAAGTTTTAGAGCATCAGAAAATGGTACTGCCTGCAATCAATTCAAAAAGAAGGTTAAGAAAGCCATATACCCAGTGGCAGAATCCAACAACCGCAAACTTTGGTGAAGGTGAAAATATTCAACATCAGAATATTAGAATATAAACTGCAGATCTGAAAGTTAATCAGATGTGTTCGTACAAGTAAAGTCTGCTCCAGATCATTGGGTCGGACATTTGAAATTGAGCGAAGAACATAATCAGAGGGTGAAAGTCCAAGCATAAGTATGTTCGGCTGAAACTTGGCCATTGCCCCCCTTGTTTTCTCCTCCTGTACATCACAATTTAATAAATCAAATGACTTAATTTATTAATTTTTTTTTCCCCTGAAATTCTGTATAAAATCACTCACTGATACGCATAGGAAAGGGAAAATACAAAGAAAGCTATTCACTAAGGAAAAAAAAGCCATTTGACATTGTAACTTTTGGCATACAGCTCATCTTATGGCTGGTGGATCCCCTTTTAGCACGGGCATAGCCAGTGAACCAACCATGCAAATGTTTTGCTACGCAAGATTTTATGTACTTTGAATGATCACTATGCAAATTAATCAACACATCATTGACAGTACAATTACCTCATATTCAGCAATACGCTTCGTTTCAGCTTCTGCCAAATCCAGTGCTTCAATAATCAAGTCAGTTGCAGTTAAGGTTTCCTGAGTTTTCTTTCCTGCTGATGCCACAGCACCCTCCTCAGGAAGCTCGTCCTTCGGGGCATGTCTATTTTCAAATGCACCGTCAAGATCAGCCTTAAACATCTCCTCCAACCTTATTTCTTTCTCTTCCTGCAAAAGATGTTGATGACAGTAAATTAATAAAAAGAAACTAAAAGCTTTCCAGAAGGCTCGTCATCAGACAAAGTGGCCAATATGGAGGAGTACCTCAATGAAAAATGGTTCATCAGTGCGATCCCAACGCCTTATGGACCTATCATGAGATCCCGTGACAATAAAATCACCACGACTGCTGAGTGCAAGACACCATATCTCTGCATGATGTCCTTCAACAGTTAAAAGCAATTCAAACTTATCAGCATCCCAGTACTTCAAAAGCCGGTCCTTCCCAACACTAAATACATAGTGAGTATTAGGAACAAACTTCACATCCATGACACTGCCACAGGAAAAAGAGGACTATTAGTCAAGTAAACCACCAGGGAATTATAAAATGCCTTGTGTGTTTTGTCAAAATAGGCTAAGATAAGTTACTTCAAAAAAAAAAAAAAAAAAAAAAAAAGGCTAAGATAAGTACCTATCAGCATGAGCAAAGATCGATTTGTGGCAGTCACCAAAGTCCAAACCCCAAATCTTCAAATTTTTGTCTGCAGACCCCGTAACTATCAGATCCCCATCAGATGATATATCCATACATAATACAGGCAATTTGTGACCATATAGTGTAAGGAAGAATTTCAGTGTATCCACAAAGAAGACCTAAAAAATTTCACACACATCAGAAAAAATAACAAATGATTAAATAAGGCAGGGAAGGCCTCATAAAAATAAAAGGGTGATAATATCAAATGAGAAGTCAATAGATAACGTGAAAGCATAGAAGAGGTAACGATGTAATTGCATCCTATACCCTATCCGATAAGCAATGTAAAAATAATTATGTACGCTTGCACTTAGAAATGCAAGCAGATGAAAGAATCAGGGCAAACTGACCTTTACTGTGCAATCTAACAACGCAACAGCAATATACTTTGCATCTGGGCTCAGTGCAATCTTCAAAACATCATCGTTCATTTTCATTGTCCTCACATTAGACACTGTTAAGCGCTCCAAGTCCTGTGAGTAAGAATAGCAACTTCTATATTCAAACAAGAAAAGAGGCAGCTAGGTTTGCACAAATATATACACTACAGGGTAACTTATTCAGTCGCAGACACATGTTTGTGATAACAAATAAAATTATACGCAAGAACAGCAAAAACAAAGAGCACTAAGGTAAAACATACAGAATATTTATCCAAAAGTGCTATTACACCTAAAGTCCTTATCAAGATAACAACTGACAAATCATGATGGGCAAGATGAAATTTTAAGGTAAGAATGGAAAAGATGAAGAGCAAAGAGGACTCACGTGACTAGACTTCTTCAATCGGCGATACTCCCAGAACTTAACCTCGTGGTCTGCACTACCAGTAACAAAACCAGTTTTGTCGGGCATGCTAGCAATTGAATGAATAGAGCCTCCATGAGCCTCCACTACCTCCACACATGTAGCACTGGGAACATCTATGATTTCAATCTTTCCACCTTTAGTCCCAACAAGTGCATACTTGTTCTGGTCACCAGAAACAAACATGCTGCACAGTCCATAGCCAGAATCAATAGTTCGAAGACAGTTACAGGTACTTGGATTCCAAATCTTCACTGCATTGTGACTTGTTGACAGTAAAAGAGAGTTATCCGGGCTGAGACTAAGACTTCTAACATCAGAACGATGACCTTGGAGCTCAATAGCCAGTGTCTGTGTACTTGAATCACTTTCTATGGAATATATTTCTACAGAATTATTGTTCAGTGACAAGGCTATTGTGGCCAAGGAGTTCTTTGGATTGATTGGACAGAAAGAGGTAGAACATATCTTCTTTCCAGACCTTACAATTTGAAGAAGCTTAAAGACATCAGAGACTACAATAGTTGGATTGCTCTCCTCTAGAGAAGTGTGTTTTCCATCTCCAATATCTGTACCCTCAGCCACATTTTTGGAGGGATCTTTTTCTTTCTTCTCTTTCTTGTCTTTCTTCTCCTTCTTTCTATGAACTCTGCGCTTAGCTTTGCGCTTGGACTCAGCCTCATCTAACATACGGAATATCTCCACTGTCTTACCTGCCACTTGACATGCTAAAAGATTACCAAGCTTATTAAATCTTAAATTTGCAACTCGGTCTTTAGTCTGCCTCGGAATTTCCCCAAAGTACTTCAGGACTTCCCATTTGTTACGAGCTGATGAAAGATCGTTGTCTACAGACTCCTTATGATCAGAACTACCTATTTCTCCATCTCCCAAATCATGCTTGGTTACGGTGTAAAATCGAAGTTCAAGGTCTGCCGAGCCTGTGACCACATATCTCTCCTCTGGATCACTATCTATAGACCAAATCTCACTATGATGACCACTAACTATTTGCATACAATGTTGGGTCTCTGTGTCCCAAACTCTAACAAACTTGTCCTTTGAGGAGCTGACTAGCTTTTTCCCAGAATCAAGAAAAAGAAGATCTGTCACCTAAACATTGTAACACACCAACAAGGTAAATACATAAACATCAATGCTTACATAGACTATCAAACTACTAAAAGCATATCATTTCTCAAAAGAAATCAAAAGAACAAACATAAGCAAGTACTGAAGTACCAATTCTTTAGAAAAATAGATAAAAGAGTGATGTACAAACTTGATCACGGTGCCCACGAAGACGATAAAGGCCAGTCTCGCCAACCACATCCCACAAGATAATATCATTATCTTTTCCACCAGACGCTAACATCGATCCAATCTTATTGTAACGAAGAGCAGTCACAGCTCCTTTATGTCCATTCAATGTTGTTTCACATGTTCCCTTACTCAAATCCCATATTCTTATACTGCCATCAGCATGCCCAACTGCCACCTGAAGGAACAAAAATTAGCAAAAATGAAGAACCCCCAGAACAAAACTATCAAATCAGATTAGCTAAACACATTCATTTTCTCCCCCTCCCACAAAGGGTATATAAGTCGGTGAATACCCATCAACAATTTCGAATTCCATCCTGTTCCCTGCCTTTTATTCAAGCTTCTTATACCTTAATTGCCATCAATATCATACTAGCAAGACATAGCTCCTACGTACATACTTGGCATTTTTTATAAACTGGCGAAACGCGCTACATTCGATTAAGTAACAACAAAATATCATCTTACAGCAACTCAACTAAAATACCCATTTCTTCCAACAACAAACCCAAATCAAAAGCATCAACATTTCCCTAATAAAACACCATTTCATTCAGCAAACTGAAAAACAAACTGAACAACAAATCACCAACAAAATCAACCCAGATAACATTTCTCTCAAATCCACCAAAACCCAATTCAAAAACACAAACTAAATGACAAACAAAGAGAAAGAAAGAGGGTAATTACCAATGCGGAAGCCGGCGAGGCGACAATAGAGGTGACAGCAAGAGAAGGACCAGGAGAAGAAGCAGAAGGAGAGAGTGTCTTGGAGCAAACACCTTGGCGAACCTGCCAAACGCCGACCTTCTCAAGAGCAGGAGAGAGAAGGAACTTGCCGGAGCTGTCGTAGCTGATGTTGGACTCCAATGAAGCAATCACCCCGAAAGTTGCCGCCGGCTCATAGCGAAGGTACGACTTCACCATTTTTTCCGGCGAGTAAAGAAAGGGTTTTTCGGTTGGAGCTTTGCTTGTCGGCCCTTTTCTGTTGTATGTTCAGAATTTGACAAATTGAATGTTTGTGTAAAATTCAAGGGTTTTAGGGATTTTGCGTTTGGGGTATCAGGGTTTTAACTTTAATTGTGAGTATTCAATTGATAACTCTTAACTAGATACTACTTACTCCATCCATGTTTAACAAGTGTTACACTTTTTAAATGCGATTGTATTTAAATAAGTGTTACATTACTTTTTTTTTTTTTTGGCAAAAAGCTACATTTTTATATTATATCTCTCTCCTCTCATGGTTTTTACCTAAACCCACTACTACTACATTTTTTTTATTATTTATCTCCTCTCACATTCATTACTTTTCAATAAACTATTAACCTCACTACCTTTCTTTTATAATTTTCTAATACTCCAACAACCCCATTTACCTCTTATTTTATTTAAGTGAATTAAATTGTCTAAAACTATGTTCCGGTCAAAGTGTTACATTTATTAAAACACAGAGGGAGTATTATATTTAGGGTGAGCATGGGACGGGTACCCATACAGTTAGTACTTACGGTTTGGGTAACCAATAACCAATATCACTAAAAGTAATATCCATAAACCAAACCGATAAGTTCGGGTATCCGAATTTCCGGATCGGTTATCGGGTATCCAAAAGATATCTAATAATGATAATTAAACTTAATAATGTAGTTATTATGATATGGTTTAACACTAATTAACAACAATACCACATGATCTTGACCAAATTATTAATAATATCACTAATCATTAATATTATAAAGTGATTATGAAGTAAAGTAAGAGTTTAGATTTTGGAAAAATAGATTTAAGTAGGAAAAAAACAAAAATTGCTAGTCGGATCGAATCAGGTAACCATTAATTTTAAAATGATACTTAATAACCATACCCAATAACAAATTATCGGAACGGGTACCCGAACCGTTATTGTTATCGGATCGGGTAACCTAATTTTTGAAACGGTTACGGATCAAGTTTTCGGTTTTTTGGGTAGTTTTGCTCAGCCCTAATTATATTTACGATAATATATATGTCGCAAATTAAAATACTTGTGTATATTTTGTATCCTTATCGTACTAAATTTCCTAACTTGAATAGAATTAGTATTGTAAACTCTATATATATTGATCAATGGTAAACACTCCAATTTGAGATTTTTTTTCCCGAAATCTAACATCAAATATCTAGTCATTTATACTTTATAAATAAGTTATAGGAAATTGTATACGGTATCCCTCAAGTTTCAAAAATAGAGCATACTCGTGCTAATGCACGAGATATATTATAAGCAAAAGAAAACATTACAAAGTTAGTTATTGGTGTTTTTTTAAAAAAAAAAAATAAAATAAAATAAAAAGGTGAAATGAATAGAATTTGAGCATTGGGGATTTGGAAGATTGTGGTGAAATTTGCAAATCTGACTATTAAATTATATAAAAAATTCTATATGGTGGCAGGGCAAAACATTTGTTCTATAAAGTGACACCCTACATTTTATTAATATACATAGTGACCCAATTAGCTAATTTAATGACTAACCCATCATTAATATATAGTGGTAAAGTTTGTCACCTCACTAGAGGCAATTTGTGGTGGGGATTCTCTTACCCTTCCCCCCCACTTCCAAATTGTCTTGCCCGCTAATTCGGGTCGGGTTGGACCTGTGAAAGGTTTTGGCCCGGAAGGACCCTTTTCCTTACCGTAAAAAAAATCATTAAATATCTATTTTTTATTTTATTTTTGGTAAAATATCTAATTACTAACCTACCCCTTAGTTAAATCAATAATTAAAAAAAAACATTCAACACCTCCACAACTCACTCTTCTTTCTTGGTGGCATTGAGATCTTGATCTCGAGACCAAACCCGACTCAAATATTTCTCCAAATGAATATCCCATCTCTTGAAATCAATCATATTATCCCTGAACATCATATTTTTTTGCAATTAAATTCCTCATATCCGTCAAATTTGAAAGAAAATGCCTATCAGAAGAATTCTCAGCCACTACAACACATAAAAAACATTGGAAAGGTATAAGCTAATTAAAATCAACAATGATTAACACAACACCAAACAAGGTTGGATACTGAAAATCCAACCTTTTAGACAGCACCAAGTGCCCAATGGTCGTGGCAAGCAGTGGCGATTCTAGTATGGGTTCAGTAGGTTCAGTAGGATGTTTTTCCCGAGTTTTTAGAGAGCCATGAGATAAAATTTTCTTAACGCGTCATGTATGAGATAAATTTTAGTTATAGCCAATCAAATAAGAGATTTATAAATTCTTTTAGAATAAAATAATTTAAATGCCACATAAGCAAAATTGGCGAATGAGACTTTAAAGTTTTTTTTTTTTTTCGACACAAACGACTTTAAAGTTTAAATTAATTAAATATAGTACATTATTTTTTGATATTAGAAATTTCTAAATACATAAAGAATGAGAGGAAATTCACAATTTATTTTAAAATAAAAATATTAAATGATATATTACGTTTACTACGTACAACCAATAAAATAATAATACAAAAATATTTATTTTAAAAAATACAAATAAATCGTGCATCGCACGGGCTTCATTTAGTATTAATTTATGCGCTTATAATATCTATTAAGGCGGAGATAGATCAGTGGTCGAAGGCCCGCGTGCAAGACTTGCTCCTTACACACTAGCGCGGGATCAAACCTTTGCTCTGTTGCATTGCTGGTGAGTTGTCCAATAAACCAAATTCATTTCAAAGGGGTTGAGTTCGAACCCTCTTTCCCTTTATGTCTTTTTACTTATCATTTATATAATTTTATGATCCGGAATTGATCCATGATCCGGAACTCATACAAGCCAATGAACTTAACAATTCAAAAGGGCCAAACACACGTTCAAGGGTCCAAAAAGATCAAGTTCCTATTGTCCATGGTTGTTCGTTCATGGGTCCAAGTTAGACAAAGTGCAACGCATGGGCTTTGATGTTGCTTCGTCATTATACAAGTCATGCTTGACTTGGATAGATGACTAGGCGTAGAAGGTGTTTACTTGGATGCCTTGGATTCTTTCTTTGCTTTGGGGAAAGGATCTTCTTGGATACTTGCTGTTTAGGAGGCAGCCAAAGCAAGGGAATAAAGAGGAGGTTACGCTCGGTTTTGATGGGCATTTAAGAGGGATGTTACACACCCTTTTGGACGCCACTCTTGGAGCTTAAAACTCCTTAGTTTTATTGCTTTTTATTACTAGTTAATTATATGTTTAATTTTCAGTTGTTAGGAGTAATTAGCTAAGTTTATAGTTGATGTAATAAAGCTGTAACAGTCAGCTGTTACAAGGAAGAAGCTGGACGCAGCTACAACGAGTTCCTTCAGGAACTCACCTAAAGGAACTTCGGCAGTTACTAGTCTTTATTATGTGACGATTTCCAAGGGAAACGTTACACATGAGGGCTGAGTATACCTGGTGACTTTTTGAGTTTTTTGTTGGTGACTTTTAAAGTTCCTTTTTAATTATGTTAGTTAATAGTTAATTAATGTAACTAGCTACTTCCTTAGCCTATAAAAGGAAGTTTTATGCTAGGTTGTAATTCATTCATCTATCAAACATTTTAATGAAATACAACAATTCAAGATATTTTATGTCTTATTTGTTTTAAGCTTGTGGATTCAAGTTTAGCTTAAACTCGTGGATTCGAGTTTGTGAGTTTAATCCGGAGTGTTCGGGATTAGCTTGTTTATGGTTAGTAGAGTGAGTGTTCAACTCTAACCATACTTATCCTTGATTAGTATTGCGAGTGTTCCTTGCTAATCAACCCCCGAGTTCCTCGTTGTCAAGAACTTCGTTCTTTCCTTACCTAGTTCCCACAGAAACACCTAGCCTAAACGCATAACCCATCACCCAAACACCTTAACCCATATCCGTTTCCGCATCATTTTACCTTGAAATTTCACTATATAACTCTATTCAATCATTCATATATATATTCTTTTTAGCTAGCTTATTTAATTTTATTGTTATTCACTTGTTTTACTTAGTCATTGGATTTATTTAATAATTTTAATTGTAAATTTGCATGAATGGCACGTTGTCACCCCCAAATTATGGTTGTAGCTTGTAATTGATAACTAATTCTTTCATTCTTTTTAATTTGACCTGCTTCATTCATCATGTTTGCCAATACATAAATCTTATAATCAATATATTAATTCCTAATAAGGTTAAATTATAATCAATAGATATTGTGATAAGATATATTGAGATGATTTAAATAAAAACCTACGCAACTTACGTATAAATCACAAAAGGCGATCAAAGGTGAGTATGAATAGTGCAAAAGTCAAATTAGGTCAAATAAGAAACAACGAAGGGAGTATATTATCTTACATTCCAAAACTTCGAACCCATAATAAAAAATTCTTGGAAACGCCATTGGTGGCGAGGAGGAGCAAGTGCGTAGATCGTATAGGCAGGCAAGTTTGGCTGCTGACCACAGGTTGGCCGCGGAGTTTGGCTGCTGACCACAGGTTGGCCGCGGAGGACACTATGGATGCAGCCTTATTATGCTTTTAGGGGATGTTGTGCAACCTTTTAGATAACTAAATGACATTAAGCCTTAAACAAATTGTAAGGAATTAATGCTAGATGACATAATGACATTGCATGTCACAAGTCTGGAACTAGAGCCTTAAAACGAGGCTCATCCATGTTTTATAATTTTATTTTGCACGAAAATCTATACACCTTCTTAATTAGTATAATCTTCACCAACAATATAATTAGGAGTAGTACATTTTAATAAACCAATTGACTAAGAAATGTCTTAGATATAGGACAATCTAGTTCAACCAATGCACCTAATTCACAAGAAAGTCAGACATACTAGTTATTATGAACTTTCAAGCAAATGCCAAATATAACTAAATACATTACATCTCTAGCATGCATAAAATAAAGAAAATTTTCACTTTTGCTACCACCAAAATACATGTGTTTCACTTTTGCTACCCCTTTAATTTTTTTTTTTTTTATTTTTACTACCACACAAAAACACCTTTGTTAAAATTTGCTACCACTTAACAGAAATCGTTAGAGTTCCGTTAAGTTTATTTTAAAAAAAAAAATATTAAATAAATCAATAAAAAAAAAAAAAACCAGCTGCCTCCTCCCTTCCTTCTTCTTCTTCCTCCCTTTCCATTATTTGGCTGCTCTCGTCAGCCACCCTCCCCCTGCCGGTGCCGATGGCTCCAATCTACCTCCCTTTCCTCCACCTACGCATCCCACCCCCTCCCTTATCCCCTTCTCGCTGCCACAACCCCCACCCCGAAATCGGAGAACAACCCTCCCTCCCCACCCCCCCACCGGAATCGGCCCCCTCCCCTTCCCCCACCCTGAATCGACCCCCCCACCCAAAACAGCCACCCCTAACCCAGAACCTAAAACACCGAAAACCTAGAAATCGAAAAAGGGGGGCGAGCTGAGATTCGGTGTTAGAGAGGGTAGGCGGCGGCCGGAAATTGAAAACGAAGAGAGAGAAATAGAGGACACCCGATTTTGGCCTTTAACGAGAGAGAATAAGGAGGGACCATGGAACCCGAGACACTACGAAACCCACCTTGGAATTCAGCTTGTGAAGCAGCAGCAGCAAAGAGGGTGGAGGGGATCGGAATTAATGGAGAGTGAAGGGAAAGAGAAAGGAAGGAGTGAGGAAGGAAAGAGAAAGGGTTAGGGTTTAGAATTTTCGGGGATGAGGTTGGGTTTTTGGGGGTGGTTATAGGGTTTTTCTGGCGTGACTGAGGTGGAGGTGGCGTTGGCAAGATGTAGTTCAGGGGGCAAGTGGTTGTTAGGGTGGTGGACTGGTGGCCAAAGCTTGGGGCGCCGGCCACCGGCAGGTAGGGATGGCTGATGGGAGCAGCCAAAATAATGGAAAGGGAGGAAGAAGAAGAAGGCAGGGAGGAAGAAGAGCCAGCTGATTTTTCAACATTTTTTTTTTATTTTTTTTTGGGTGGCTGACAGGGAGGCAGTTAGGGTGGCTAAGGAGGGAGGGGTGGCCGCAAGGTGACATTGAGGGTGGCTGGATCTCACTAATGGAAATAGTAACTGAATCCGTAAATTGGTAGCAAATTTTAACAAATGTGCTTTTAGGTGGTAGTAAAATAAAAAAAAAAATTTAAGGGGTAGCAAAAGTGAAACACATGTGTTTTGGTGGTAGCAAAAGTGAAAATTTCCTAAAATAAAATCTGACAACAAAAAAAATCTCAAAAATTAAAAAATTAAAAAATCAGTCAGCATAATATCTAAAATTAAGTAAATCTCCAAAACTAAATAAAATATGCATGAAATTTGTCAACATTAGTGATAATATCTCGAAAATTAATTCAGGCTTTAGTAATGCATCTTCTTCATGTGTTCTCTTCATGTTGGCACCTTCTGAACTTGTTCCAACCCCACTACTTGCTGTTACACTTTGCTTTTGTGCTGCTTTTTCCTTTGCAGTCAATCCACCTTTAAATGTTCTTATGTTGTGACCAAATTCCTTACAATTAGTGCATTTGATAGTTGTTGATCTTTTTTCCCTTTTCTTAACTTTCTCACCATATTCCCTTCTCTTATTTCTTGATGGTCGTCCAACCCCTCTCCTTAGTGGCGGTGGAAATATAGTGGGCATGTTAATATAAGGCCAATTCTCATTGTTGGGTATTGTGTTGATGGTATGAGAGTATGTCTGCTTGTACGCCGGACCGTAGTACCAGGTGCTAGTATACTTGTGAGGGTCTTCTCTAGGACTCTAGCACACATTATTGCTCTTATTGCATCCTTGCAAGGCAATTCTGATATTTTGTCATGCTCCACAGATGCAAGTTTTTTTGTTCAAACTAACCGACAACATTGACTTTCCATCCTTTATTTCATAATCCCTGGAGCACTCTCATAAGCCTTACATATTCTAGAATCCAACACTAGCTTTTGAATTCTTCTTACTATAATTATTGAAAATTAAAAATATTATTGGTCAAATTATATTGTTGGCGAGAGTGAGGGATAGGTAGATAGCTCAAGTGGTTAAAGCTTCCCTCCAAGTTGCAAGTGGTTTTGGGATCGATTCTCATCGTCCGTCCTTGTGGCTCTCTAAACACCAAAAAAAATATTATATTGTTGGCAAATGTTTCATTCAAATTTAGACATTCATTTTGAAACAGATGGACATCTCATTATAATTCTCGTTTTCCTTTTCCTTTTCAAGCGTCTCAAATGTTTTTCATTTCATTTCTTTCCTTTTTGAACACTTTGATAAAACTGACATATCTATATTTTTTCACTTATTAACTAATTGAAATTTCAAAAATACTCAACTTTTCTTTTCATTATTTGTTCCCTTACTCAATTTTGTTTGTCATTTTCTTTGCTCGATTGTATCACAATCTTATTATTACATTGCCATGTCACCATGTGATCACACATCATACTTTTTTTGGTAAATAAAACCTCATAATTAACACAAAACCTGATTACACTCTTTTTTTAGCCGGGCCCATTGATATTCAAGATTAACATATTATGTGCAGAGATAAGTTCTAATCAACATGATCATGTTGATGAATGTGCAGACTTGCATGGTGGTTTGATTATTCCTTATGTGGAGAAATAACCACCTTCGATTAGTACTCCTAGACCGTCCCATTGCAATAAAGGCAATACTTATCCCCAATTAAAACAGTTGAGACGATGCAAACGATTGTAGCTAGCAACCACATTAGTATAATATCATATGTGGAGTCTCCTAAGACTAGAATGGTATTTAAGACATGGCAAGATGTAGAAGCTTATTACAAAGAATGTGCTCAACAAAAGGGATTTAGAATAACCAAAGTCCAGGGCGTGTTCTCTAAGGGTGAGGGGAGAGACTGTATTGTCACAACATGGAAATGTGAGTGTTAGGAGAGACCTGACATGAGGGCTTAGAGGGAAGCAAAGAAGAGGGTAAAGGTGATGGACATGTGTGGTTCCGGTGGAGTAGTTAGTGGTGTAGTTTTGAATTAAGCCGACGGAAGAGGAGGTCTAAAAAATGTGAATGGAAAGGAATGATCTATGCTAGTATCAACCGTGAACGCGAGTGGGTATTGAAGAAGGTAGAGTTGGAGCATTTGAACCACACACCGACACCGGGTAAGGTGAAGTTGGTTAAAGAGTATCGCATGAAGCATTGTACTTCAAGGGTTAGGAAGAAGCTAAGTTGTTAAACTATTTTGATGACGGGGTTCCGGTTTCTTAAATTCATGGATGTCTGGCTATGGAAGGAAATGGAACTGATACCATGTCATGGACCATGAAAGACCTTTAACATGATGTGTACAAATAAAGGTTTGAAGATGGTGGGTGGAAATTCAGCTGCGATGATGATGTATTTTCAACAAATGCAATCAGAGAACCAAAATTTTTATCATGCACAACGTCTAGATGACGATGGTCGATTAAAAGATGTTTTGTGGGTTGATGCTCGTAGTCAGGTCGTTGTCTGTTTCAATGCAACTCATCTGACAAATGAGTATCATCTTCCTTTTATGAATTTTGTTTGGGTAAATCATCACGGATAATCAATTTTAGTTTGTTGGTGTGCGCTTTGGTTTCTCGCGAGGATTGCGACACATTTCTATGGATATTCAAATAGAGGTTGGAATGTATAAATAACAAAGCACCGATCGCAATACTCACCGATCAGGCAGCTGCTATGCAGAAACCCATGGAGCAGGTGATGTCGACAACTCGGCATCGATGGTACATATGGCACATAATGAGGAAAATACCGGAAAAACTTGGTAAATGTGAAAGGTATGGTGCAAGGATATACTTTATGCATATGTATTGGAAATATTACATAACATCCTGCTTAATTTTTTGTACCTCATGATTTTTATGCTAATAGGCTTTTGTTGTAATCCAGGTATCAAGAATTCAAAAACGAGCTAAAGGTCGTTGTATATGAAAGCTTTAATTTAGAAGAGTTTGAGAATGGATGGTGTGCACTTGTTACTGAGTATAAGTTGGAAAGCAACGATTAGCTCGAGAGCCTGTACAAGGAAAGACATATGTGGGTACCTGCATTCATGAAGGAATATTTTTGGGTTAGAATGAAGACAACACAAAGAGTTGAGAGTATTAACAGTTTTTTTTGATGGTTTTGTCAACCGTCACACAAATTTTTTTGAATTCCCACAGAATTTGCAAAAGCTATGGAGAAGCGTGTACGAGATGAGACTGATGCGAATGCAAAGTTCTCAAAGTATATTAGGAGACTTGCTAGTGGATTTAAGATTGAGAAGGAATTTCAGAAGTTATACACAGACACAAAGTTTCAAGAGGTCCAAACGGAGTGTACCAGAATGATGTATTGTTATCCACGTGAGGAGACTTGGGTATCAACCAATTTAATTCATTATGTCCTTGAGGACCGTGTTTGGATAGTCCCAGAAGGAATGAGTGAGGATGTAATCACTGATAGGCGCTGGTTTTATAGTGCAACATTCAACACGGACACCAAGGAGGTTTTGTGTGATTGCCGCAAATTTGAAACGCACGGTATCATGTCGCTACTAGAAATAGGTCAAATTCCGACGGACAGTTTCCGACGGACATGTATTTCCGTCGGAAAATTCAGATATTCCGACGGATTTTCTACTCCATAGGAATTCTGTAAGAAAGTTCCGACGGAATATATTTCCGTAAAAAAATATAGGCTTTTTCACGGAATATTCTGTCGGAACTTTAAACTTCTAACGGAAATAAAATCCGTCGGAAGGTTCCGACGGAAAATTCTGTCAGAACATCAAACTTCCTACGGAAATAAAGTCCGTAGGAATTTTCCTACGGAATTGAATATTCCGTCAGAACTTTAAATATCCGACGGAATATTCCGTCGAAATATAATTAAATAAAATAAAATAAATAAAATAAAACCCTGAGACCCTCACCACTTACCAGCCGCCCCTTCTTTTTCATTCACATTTTCATTTTTCTCTTTCCTCCTCCTTCTTCCTGACTTCCTCATTTCACCTTTTCTCATCCTCCTTCTCTAACGCTCTCCTTCTCCTTCTTCTCTTCCTCTCGTTCTTCTTTTCCTCTCCTTCTCCATCCTTCTTCTCTTCCTCTACGCCCCCCCTTTCGTTCTCCCTCTCGTTCTCCTTCTCCCTCCTCTTCTCCTCTCTCGTTCTTCTTCACTAACCACCAACGCTGAGGTAAACAACACCACCAACACCACCAACGCCACCAAAAACGCTATTTCGAGGTTTTCAAGTCAAACTCCGTCATTTTCGCCATCAACAACATCAAGAACACAAGGTTTTCAAGTCAAAATCGACCATGAAAACTCTAGATCTAGAGTTTTCATGGTCGAATTTGACCTCGTAAACCCAATTTCGAGGTTTTGTGTGGTCGAATTAAGGTATGTACATTGTTTTATTTTAAATTAATTTGCTATTCTTTTCGGTATTTTTTTTGAAAATTTATGGTGGTGGTGGTGGATGTTGGAGGTTGCATGGTGGGAAGATCCGGGTTTTTGTCGGAATTTTTTGATGTTTTTTGGATGGTACGGTGGTGGTTTGGGTGGTTACAGGGGTGGTGGGTGCGTGTGGTAGGTGGTGTGCGTTTGGTGGGTGGTGACTGGGCGACAGGGGGTATGGGTGCGTAGGGGGGGCAGGGGATGGGTAAGGGGTGCAGGGGGTATGGGTGCGTAGGGGGGGCAGGGGATGGGTAAGGCAGGTGTGGTGGTGCTGGGGTGGTGGGTGTGGTGGAAACCCCTTTTTTTTGGTTTTATTAAAGCACTTTTCGACGGAATTTTCCGTAGGAAGGTGGACCCCTTCCGACGGAAAATTCCGTCGGAACCTATCCTGTACCGACGGAAAATGGTCCGTCGGAATCTTGCGGCGGAATATCCATTTAAGTCAAACTGGACTCTGAGAGAAGCTATTCCGTCGGAATGGACCTTTCCGACGGAATTTCCCTCGGAATATCGCGAAATTCCTACGACATGTAATGCGATGGTGCCTTCCGACGGAATTCCATCGGAAATGGGCATTCCGACGGAATTTCAGGGTTTTCCGACGGATTTTTTCCGTCGTTGATTGGCTGTTTTCTAGTAGTGTGTGTAAGTATATAATGAGGATACTTGATCTGAATCTTGTGTTTGACATTCCAGAAAGATACATTGTTAGTCGTTGGCATAAGGATATACTAAGAAAGCACACACAGGTGAAGGTGTGGTACCATGACCCAAATAAGACAGCCGAGGTCATAAGATACAACAAATTTATCCATCCATTTGAACCAATATGTGAAGAGGCAGCTATGGTAAACGATGAAACGGTTGACAAGGTGTTAACAACTCTCGAAAATTTGGGGTATGTTATTAAGCAATGCACGAAGAGAAAGCTAGATCAAACCATAGCCTTAAGTTACCCAAACGAAAGTGGTCCATTAGTCTAACCAAGTTCCGAAGTTTCTGGGACTCGGCCATCCGTAAAAAGCTTGTCAATCCAGCAACAATATTTTTAAGTCAACCAATGTTGGTAGTACTATCTGGTAGTGAAACCGAGTTAAAAGACCCTCTTCCTAAAAAGTAAGGACTTTGTTGAAATCGGATTAAAAAAGCCAAGCACTACCAAGAAGGGCCAAAACAAGGTACCTTCCCTTCCTATTAGGTAAGACGAAATCTTGATGCGAACCAACATTATGACCCGTCTCATCAAATCGATATTGTTCCTAATGATGACCTGCTTATCTACAATGACATTGGTTGGTGTTCTGTTATATCGGACACAGTATAACCGTGCCCGGCGTGTCTTTGTTGTTCCTTTTAGTATACTAAGTATTGATGGTTGTGTATTGTTGACCTCGATATTTACCTTTGTTTTAGCTTTATGTCAATAATGCTTTGTAATTTGGATATGTAATATGATTATAAACTTTTCTGTGTTGTATCGTATGATGTATTCTATGCAATTCAAGTTAACGACTGTGAAAGATGCTTAATATAATATAATCGACCACCTAAAATATAATCGACCACACTTTAATATTAATCGACCATGTAAAATATAATCGACCACATTTTAATAGCCTTATAGAATTGATTACTTTAATATATTAGTAGGCCCAATTTGTTCTATTTAGATCCGTTGGCCCAAGTCGGTTTTATATATATATATATAGGAGTTGGATCATGTGAAAACTACCCTTAAGTAAAGCTGAAAACACAAAATCTTAACCATAGATTCAAACTCATCTTATCCTACCGTAGGGGTTTTTTTCCCAACCTTTTAGTTTCTCTCTCCTCATTTCTACATTCTTCCTCAAACTTCATACTACTTCTCCAATGCATAGTTGTAATTGATTCGATTCTTCATCAAATTGGTTCCTAATATCGTCTACGATCTATCTAAGGAAATCGTTTATAATTTTGCTTTATTTTAGCTTTTAATCAATGTTTTTTTAGCATTTTTTTTTAGTTTTACGTTTCTGATTTGTGTAATTTTTGAGTATTTCGTTTCTAATTTTTTTTATTGTTTTTTGAGTTATTAATTTGCATTTTTCATAATTTCTTCATATCGTTGTTTTTTGAGTAATTTCTTGAGTTTTTCGTTTCCGATTTGTGTAATTTTTTGAGTACTTTGCTTCTGTTTTTTTGTTTAATTTTGTAATTTTTGGCAAATTTTGTAAGTTTCGTAACTTTATTTTAGGTATTTCATTCTTAATCGAGTTTCATATGAGTTTAATTATGTTATAATTCAACTTAATTTCTTCGTTTGGCATTCTGAGCTCATCAATTTCATCATCAAATTTTTCTACGTTAATCGATCTTTTCATTGTATATTGATCAATTTATTAAATTTTTTACCACTTAATTTTTTATTTTCAATTTGTGTTTGATTTTTCGGCTTAATTTTTTGAATTTGATTTCGATTTTTTCGGCTTTATTTTTTCTCAATTGTGTTTGATTTTTTAATTTTAAGTTTATCAGTTTGTGCTCGATTTTCGGCTTAGTTTATCACTTTGTGTTCGATTTTCAATTTCATCATCAAATTTTCTAAACTTTGTATTTTATTCGATTATTTTTTATGATAATTTTCTAATTTTGCTGCATTTTATTGATGTATTTAGTCTGATTGTCAGAAATGTGATTTCCTTGCTTTTGTATTGCCGTAGAAATTGTTTATATATACAACCTATAATTGGACAGTAAGTTGTTCGTTTGTGTATAGGTGTGTGATTGGGTGAAAGTTCTGTTTGTGATTGTGAGCGTGTTGATTTCACTCCTGTGTGTTGTGATGTGCAGATATGTGATTTTGCCTATTAATGGGTTGTTATATGCTGTGTATAAGAAAGAATGTGATTGGTTAAGTTCTGCTTGTGATTGTGAACGATATTTTGCTTAATTCTGCAGTAGATTTGTACATTTTCATTTAAGATTTTATTCGAACATTAGTGCAGATCATCCATGACAGTCTAGACATGTGAGTTATTGTTATTATTCCACTCAAAGAGTTGGAGAGTTGAATGTTAGTACCAAGTGGTCAATTGTATTGTTATCCTACTATAGACTTTCTTTTGAAGTAATGGTACCAAAATCTAAGTGCACTCTGATATGGAGCTAGACATGTATTGCTTTGTGAATCATAGCCTCATAGGCTTATATCTGTTTTTAAGAATGATTATTATAAACTTGTTACAATTATATAGTATCTAGGAAAGATGGAGCTAGTTGGGGCTTTGGGGGGTGTCTTACAAAGTTACAATAACATAGGTGAATAATCAATAATGGTGTTTGTTTACCTGTTGTTGCCTCTTCATGATATGTCTATTTCAATTAGCTTGTAGAAGCCTTATTTTTTTTAGTGGAAAATATGAATCTAAAATATGTGTTGGTTTTAAGCCTCTATGTTTTTGGCATGTTGAAAGCCTATTAGCTCAATCAGTCGAGCACCGTGTAATCACAGGATGTAGGTTCAAATCCTACATAGACTTTTTTAATACCCTTTATTTTTATATTTAGTGACCTCTAGGTAAATGGTGTTAAATTGCTATAATTACCCGAAGTTTATGTATAGTTACCTTATTTTCGATATAATGACCTTAGAATCATGGAAATGTTGTAAATTTTGTTTCAGTCGCCTTGTTTTTGTATATAGCAATCTTTATGTATATGTTATCAAAATTGATGTGGTTACCTTATTTTTATATATAGTGACCTTTATTTTGTATATAGTGACCTTTATGTAATTGGTGTCAAAAACTCAGTTGATATAGTTACCTTATTTTTGTATATAGTGACCTTAATCTAAATGTTGTAAAAATTGATATAGTTACCCTATTTTTGTATATAGTGACCTTTATGTAAATATGGTCAAAATTGAAATAGTTACCCTATTTTTGTATATAGTGACCTCTATATAAATGCTGTCACTTAATATAGTTACCCTATTTTTGTATATAGTGACCTCTATGTAAATGTGATCAAAATTAATAAAGTTACATTATTTTTATACATAGTTACCTTTATGTAAACGTTGTCAAATTGGATAAAATTGTGTTATTTTTTATGTTGTTACCTCTAAACCATTGAGTATGTATAAGGAAAAGTTGTAAAGATCATTTGGCTTTTAAACCGTTAGATCTTGTTAGTAATAATGGATGGTTGAGATTTTCTGTTTTTAGTTTTCACCATAAGCCCGGAACCTCCCCGTATATATATATATATATATATATATATATATATATATATATATATATATATATATATATATATATATATATATATATATATTACGGTTGATTTTATTAAGATTAGCCTTATTTGTGGCCCGATATTTGTTTATATTGCCATATAGGGACCACAAAATGTATAAACTAACCCATAACAATATCGCCATCCTTTAACTCTTATCCACGATTATAAGTAAGTACTAACTTGGTTAAACTTTTTTTTGGGTGGGTTAAATACGCACTTAATTTTATGTTCCAATGTTATTGTAATTGTAGACACCTAAAAATTTCTCCCCAAAATCAAACCCGATGATGAAAAATCTTTCACTGCCATTATTGGTCGGGTCAAATATTTTTCGGGAGTGCTTAAAATCAATATTCAGTCAAATATAGCCTACAAATCAGTAAACAAATCAGTCCAAACATTCATTCAAACATAGTCCAATCCACATTTCAGCCTAAACCCTTTTTATTATTTATTAATTGAGCCCGATTAATAAACATGTAAACCCTAAACTTAATTAAACCCGGAATAGATGAAACGACGCACAATCATCCCGTACTTAATGCAATATAAAAGATAAAAATGAACCTAGACGAAATTGCAGAAAACACTATTGCCACGACACGGCAAAGTCTGCCGCGTCACGGCAAAATCTGCCGCATCACGGCAATTTTGTCGTGACACGGTAATTTTCTAGGGTTTTATTTTCGCGGCGCTTCAATTTCAGATTTCCGTACCTCACCCCTCATATTTTCTCTATAAATACGAGGTTGATTTCTCAGTCTCGGGGCACCAACACATATTCTAATTCCTCTCTCTCTTATTCTAAGCCTTAAACCTATTCTTCTAATTACACCATTCCTTCCCTAAGCACTCCAAGGAGTCCATACAACACCCGAAGTTCCATACTTAAACCAAGGCGTGAAAGGTAGAACTTTTTGAGGTTTGGTCTCAAATCAACTCTACTTTTATTTAATTTAATTTCCATTATTATTTATTTTTATTGAACTTACTAACAATTTATTCATGATGTAGCAATTTAAAGAAGCGCACCTAACGTGAGTAATTAATTAATTTAATTACTTATTTTATTTTATATTGCTAGTATCATGATTAGAGTTATTATGATTTGATTTGACTAACGTTATTATGGCTAAATTGCTTCCAATGTTGATGATGATTTTTATTATATATATTGATCACCATATTGCATGTTTAAAGGGAATATGTAACTGCATATAACACGTAATAAGATAATTTGGACGACCCGTTTAGGTTCCTTTTTAATTTTGTTGTTTAATCAAGTGATCACTAATATTTTAGAATTGTATGTTGCATTAACATTCAACCAATTTGGCTAATATAGTTTGGAGCAAATTGAATCTTTGTTTGTATGCCTTGAGATCGTAGGAATTACTTTTCACAAAAAGAATCGAGTAGAGGCCAATACAGGCAAATGTGACTCCATGACTCACTTCGTATCATCATCCCCGATCCTCCTTTCGTGGTTCCGAACCATATAAAGTTAGTAATCTCATGGATTATGAATGGGGTGTAACCTTCACGGGTCAATCGTTGTTGCCTTTCGTTGTCCCTTAATCGTGGTTGCCTTTTATGATTCGTGAAGGGTTTACAAGTTCCTTAAAAACTTGTTGGCGACTGCTTACTTTTCTTTGTCCCTAATCATGTCCCAAATCGTATGTCAATTCCCACTTCCTACGAGTGCCAAGCATATTCAAAACATGCTTAAGTAGGCGTGCTTCAAAAGAAAAGTAACATGCTTAAGTAGGCGTGCTTCAAAAGAAAAGTAAGGAGAACTTACACTCCTTTGGGAATGAGATATCAATGAATTGCTATCAATGAAGTGCTAGCTCTTGATACTCCCCTTCAAAAGAAAAGGAGAACTTACACTCCTTTGGGAATGAGGTATGACACCGCCTTTGATTGCCTTTACGGTCAGGGCTTGATTACACCTATTGGACCATTCTTAGAGCCAAAACCTGAACAAAGGAGTGCCAGGTGGAATCCTAATGCCCACTGCAAGTTCCACCAAGGAAGGGGTCACTCTACCGAGCAATGTTGGAACTTAAAAGATGCCAACCAGGATCTAGCTGATGCCAACAAACTTCATGTCCCTCCAGGCGACAAGAAGTAGTGAAGATAAAGCGCGCGGCGAGTCCTTCGTGCAAGATTTCATGATGTTTTTTTTTTTTCTCTTTTATCATTTCCCTTTCCCCAATTCAAGTCTAGCATAGATCTCCCTTTCTGTTATTTGAGCATTTTGTTAGTTTATTCACCATTTCCATCAATAAAATGAGCATATTTCCTTTACATCTCGATCATGTCATTTTTGCTTTTTTTTTTACAAAAAAAAATAAAAAAAAATATCAATTGCCGAACCAAACACAAGGTATGCCAATGATTTGAGGCATCTTTGCAACCCATTCATTCCCCTTAAACCATTCAAACATATATTTCATTTCTGCACTAACCATTTTGAGCCTCGTCTAACGTTTGGTCTTCATTTCTTCAACCCACATCCACCTAATCTTGGGATGGGAAGGTGTGTGATTTGTGAAACATTCAAAAGCAAGTTAAAAAAAATAAAAAAAAAAAGAAAGAAAAAAAAGTAAAGCAATAGTAAAACAATGTCTAAGGGAAAGTGTTCCAATGTCTTTGATATGAACATGTCTTGAATTGCGTCTCTCATTGAGTGCTTGGTACCGTGCCTGAGAAACATGAATGCTAAGTGAGTGATGGACCGCATGATCTGGGATTGCTCACATTGCTTAAAAATAAAGCTAAAAAAAATGCGAAAAAATAAAACTTGCAAAGTCCAAATTTCAAAAACACAATTACACATTTTGGGGGGCTTCTCTCGGGTCTGCCTTTTACCTTTTTCTTTATTAAACCATTAGCTTAACCACATTACAGCCTTTGAAAGACCTCTTTGAGGTGTACATACACTTGTGCAAAGTTCGGCTAAAGCTACGTTCGACCTGATTCCTAATGGATACGTAGGCAACCTCACATCGAGGTACGGCCACATTCACATATGATCGCGTTAAGAGATTTCCAATGCTCATCCCTATCCATCTAGAGCTAGACTTGGGGGCTTGGACCCAAATCACTTAGCTTACCTAGCCTAAAGAGTTATCATCATTGACTCTTCTCACATCTATTTCCATCATCATAGCCTTTGCAGCCAGCCTTAGTATCACTTTCACACACTTCATTCACACATACATTGTCATATCCTCCTTCCCTTAGGAACCCCTTATCATGAAATCTTGTTGCAACACCACGTACACTTCATTATCTTTCACAAAAGCATCCAGCAAAGTGGTCATCATTCGATAGCAACATACATCGACAATAAATTACGATTATACTGTGCTTAGCTTCATGACCTAAGTTCATTCATTGATCGTGTCACGTGATGTAATTGTCCTTAGCCTCCTGGCCTGCGAACATTCATCATGCATACATTATTTGATAAGAAGAAAATCCAAGAGATTCATTTCGCTTTGTTCATTGAGGAAGTTTAAAGCTTCTTCCTTTTTCATGTCTTTTCTTTTGGGGAAGTTCAAAAACTTTTTCAAAATTTTCTTAGCAAGAAAGTACAAAACTTCTTCTATTTTTCATCTTTTTTTTCTTTTGGGGAAATTCAAAAACTTTTTCAAAATTTTTATTGAGGGAAGTTCAAAAACTCTTACTCCTTTTTTCACGTCTTTCTTTTTCAAGAAAAAGTCGGTACTCTCCACTCATGACAAAACATGAAAAAAATGACGGAAATATTTTGCTCGTGTCTGTACACGCACTCAAATCATACACATACACACACAATCATAAGTCATACACATGTCATGTCGTGTCAAGTCAAGCTTGGTCAAGTCAATCACAGTTTATGCGAGTCCTTTGGAAAATCCCATTTTACAAGTCTCAGGTACAACCCACGTTCGGGGATAAGCGAACCATCAATAACCCACGTTGGGGGATAAGCGAACCATCGATAGCCCACGTTAGGGGATAAGTGAACCATCAATAACCCACGTTCGGGGATAAGCGAACCATCTACAACCCACGTTCGGGGATAGTCGAACCATCTACAGCCCACGTTCGGGGATAATCGAACCATCTACAACTCACGTTCGGGGATAAGCGAACCATCTACAACCCACGTTCGGGTATAAGCGAACCATCTACGACCCACATTCGGGGATAAGCGAACCATCTACAACCCACGTTCGGGGATAAGCGAACCATCTACGACCCACATTTGGGGATAAGCGAACCATCTACGGCCCACGTTCGGGGATAATCGAACCATCATCATTCTTCAAATACTCAGTGATCATTTATCATTTAGTAGGCTGCTCGAGGCGTAGGTGTTTACGACATGTTTCCCGAGGCGTGGAAGCTTGTCACCTTTTATTCTAGTGGATCGCTCGAGGCATAGTTGTTCACAACAGAATTCCCGAGGAATGGAAAATTATCATCCAGTGAATTTCTCGAGGCGTTGAAAACTATTAAACATATTTGCCACCGATACACTGGAGTCAGATATGCATTCAATACCCTTACTCTTTTATCTGTGGAACTAACACTTTTCTGCATGTATCGACGTATACAAAGTGATTTAGGATCGCAGAACGTCTTAAATCATTCTCCGTCCCAATCGACTACTTTGACTATCGTTTACGAAACTTACGTTCCTACGTACTAAGTCAAAGTGGGGGCTTCTGCAGACACCTAAAAATGTCTCCAAAACCAAACCCGATGATGAACAATCACCGCCATTATTGGTTGGGTCGAGTATTTAATTTCGAGAGTGCTTAAAATCCATATTCAGTCAAATATAGCTTGCAAATCAATCAACAAATCAGTCCAAACATTCATTTAAACATAGTCCAATCCATATTTCAGCCCTAACCCTTTTTTAATCCATTTCTTATTATTTATTAATTGAGCCCGATTAATAAACATGAAAACCCTAAACCTAATTAAACCTAGAACAGCTGAAACGGCTCACAATTATCCCGTACTTAATGCAATATAAAAGATAAAGATGAACCTAGACGAAATTGCAGAAAACACAATTGTCGCGACACGTCAAATCTGGTGCGACACGGCATTATCTGACGCAACACGGCAAAATCTGCCGCGTCACGACAACTTTCTAGGGTTTTATTTTCGCGGCGCTTCAATTTCAGATTTCCGTACCTCACCCCTCATATTTTTTCTATAAATACGAGGTTGATTTCTCAGTCTCGGGGCACCAACACATATTCTAATTCCTCTCTCTCTTATTCTAAGCCTTAAACCTATTCTTCTAATTACACCATTCCTTCCCTAAGCACTCCAAGGAGTCCATACAACACCCGAAGTTCCATACTTAAACCAAGGCGTGAAATGTAGAACTGTTTGAGGGTTTGGTCCCAAATCAACTCTACTTTTATTTAATTTAATTTCCATTATTATTTATTTTTATTGAAGTTACTAACAATTTATTCATGATGAAGCAATTTAAAGAAGCGCACCTAACATGAGTAATTAATTAATTTAATTACTTATTTTATTTTATATTGCTAGTATCATGATTAGAGTTATTATGAATTGATTTGACTAACGTTATTATGGCTAAATTGCTTCCAATGTTGATGATGATTTTTATTATATATATTGATCACCATATTGCATGTTTAAAGGGAATATGTAACTGCATATAACACGTAATAAGATAATTTGGACGACCCGTTTAGGTTCCTTTTTAATTTTGTTGTTTAATCAAGTGATCACTAATATTTTAGAATTGTATGTTGCATTAACATTCAACCAATTTGGCTAATATAGTTTGGAGCAAATTGAATCTTTGTTTGTATGCCTTGAGATCGTAGGAATTACTTTTCACAAAAAGAATCGAGTAGAGGCCAATACGGGCGAATGTAACTCCATGACTCACTTCGTACCATCATCCCCGATCCTCCTTTTGTGGTTCTGAACCATATGGAGTTAGTAATCTCATGGATTATGAATGGGGTATAACCTTCACGGATCAATCGTTGTTGCCTTTCATTGTCCCTTAATCGTGGTTGCCTTTTATGATTTGTGAAGGGTTTACAAGTTCCTTAAAAACTTGTTGGCGGCTCCCTACTTTGCTTTGTCCCTAATTGTGTCCCAAATCGTATGTCAATTCCTACTTCCTATGAGTGCCAAGTATATTCACAACATGCTTAAGTAGGCGCGCTTCGAATGACGCCTACAGTAATCCTAAATTCATTTTCAATGATCAAATTAATTTAATAAATGCCACAACAATTACTTGTTAATTAATTTATGTGTGCCTCGAATCATTTAAGACGTTCCTACTCCCGTATTTGCGAATAAAAATACGAGTATTATTCAAAATACGACTACTATTGACTATCAAATTTTCAATTTTTCAATGGTAAATAATTTATATAACTGCCGCAACAATTATGTGTTGGGATATGTAATCACATGGAAGCTAGTTTTTGACCAGGGACGGTCCGGGTCATTGCATGTATACTAAAAATGATCGTTTGTAATTATTTATGTGATGAAATATAAAAATAGATTAAATTAGTTAAATCTATTTCATTACTAGTACTTATTAAAAATATATTTCGGTACTACTCGTACTTATTTCAAATCATTATTGAACATCAAAATATATTATTCAATATCTAGTACCTAAACTTTTTTGGTTTTCTTTATTCTTCAATTGCTATAGAAAAAAAAAAAAAAAAAAACCTTCAACTTTTCAATGGTTACGGATAAGAATACTTTATTATTATAGTTTTAACACGGTCGATGTACTGTCCAAATGATCCATATCTGGTATCTATACTCTAACACTGTACTCATAGTGGTCAAGGGATCGATCCCCTCAAGCGCTCATTTTGGTTACAACTAACTTATTTCAAAGACATCATTTGAAGGATAAAGTATATTGATTACTGTAAACACCTAAAAAAGTCTCCCCAAAACCAAAACCCGATGATGAACAACCTTTCACTGCCATTATTGGTCGGTTCAAGTATTTAATCTTTGGAGTACTTAAATCCATATTCAATCCAATACATTTCATAAACCAATCCAATTCGTAGCTCATTTTCCCAAACCATAACTTATTTTCCTCTTTGCGTGTCCACATCACAAAACCGAGCAAAACTGATTTTGTGGCCCTATGATTTTGATCCAAATATTATTTGGTTGGATAGGTCTTGAAATAAGATTTCCAAAGGTATATCATAAGCTCAATTCCGATTAAAATGAAGAAGATATGAGAAAAACACTAAAACTCGGCCCAAAACCAACACCCTTGCACTAAAATGGCCATATCTTAAAAAACACTAAATATTTTGACCTTATTCTAATTGGGTTGGAAAGTAGACTTAAAGATCTTTCCAACGAATATTATATGCCTTATTCCGATTTACGGATCAAAAGTTATCATAGTTTTAAAAATGCGTAAAAACTGGAAATTACCGCGCCACGGCAATTTCTAAGGTTTGTATCTTCGCAGCGCCTCGTTTCTAGGGTTCCGTACCTTACCCCTCACATTTTCTTTATAAATACGAGGCTGATTTCTCAGTTTCGGGGCACCAACACACATTTTCATATCTCTCTCTCTCTCTCTCACACACACACACAAACACACACACATACACATTTTAAGCCTTAAACCTATTCTCCTAATTACACTATTCCTTCCCTAAGCACTCCAAGGAGTCGGTACAACACCCGAAGTTCCATACTTAAACCAAGACGTGAAAGGTAGAACTAATTGAGGGTTTGGACCAAATTAACTCTATTTTCCTTTAATCTTATTTCAATTTTATTTATTATTCTTTGAAGTTACTAACGATTTAATTCATGATGTAGCAATTTAAAGAAGCGTGGAACGTGAGTAATTAATTCACTTAATTACTCTTATTATTATTCTTATTTCTAGTATCATGATTAGGTATATTATTATGCCTTGATTTAATTAACGATATTATGGTTGAATTGCTTCCAATGCTGATGTTTATTCTATTATACTTATTGATCACCATATTGCAAGTTTAAAGGGAATATGTAATTGAATATAACGACTAATAAGATAATTTGGACGACCGATTTAGGTTCCTTTTTAATCTTGTTGTTTAATCAAGTGATCACAATATTTTAGAATTATGTGTTGCATTAACATTCAACCAATTTAGCCTAATTTAGTTAGGAGCAAATTAAA
Source organism: Chenopodium quinoa (assembly GCF_001683475.1). Taxonomy (NCBI): domain Eukaryota; kingdom Viridiplantae; phylum Streptophyta; class Magnoliopsida; order Caryophyllales; family Amaranthaceae; genus Chenopodium; species Chenopodium quinoa. Next base: position 4,165,206 of record NW_018743389.1, on the reverse strand, counting down.
TCTTTGTTTATGTGCTATTGAGATCACAAGATATACTTTTCACAATAAAAATCGAGTAGAGGCCAATACGGGCGAATGTAACTCCATTACTCACTTCGTACCATCATCCCCGATCCTCCTTTCATGGTTCCGAACCATATGGAGTAAGTAATCTCTTGGATTATTAATGGAGTGTAACCTTCACGGGTCAATCGTTGTTGCCTATCGTTGTCCCTTAATCGTGGTTGCCTTAAATGATCCGTGAATGGTTTACAAGTTCCTTAAAAACTGGCGGATCTCTACTTTGCTTTGTCCCTAATCGTGTCCCTAATCGTATGTCAATTCTCACTTCCTAAGAGTGTCAAGCATATTCACCATATGCTTAGGTAGGTGCGCTTTAACGCAATTATAACACGGTCGAGGCACCGTCCCAATGGTCCATATCTTGCATACTCTATCACACATAGTAGTCAAGGGATCGATTCCCCCCCCCCCCCCCCCCCGAGCGCTGAATACTGAATCCCCAACTTTTTGTTTAATTTTTTAGAATGTCGAAAACTGAAACAGACATGACAATACAAAAGACGTGGTTCTCCCACACTTGTTCTACACCAAAAGGCGTTAAACGGGCTAAATTAAGAGCCACAACATTACCGACCCGTTTAACATGACACCAAACAACAGAGGTAAAAGAAAAACAAGAAGATAAAATCTCATCCAGAATTGCATCAAGGTCAGTGAAGAAGATCGAAGCTTTGTTTAAGCGATTGATGAGAACTTGGCTATCCGATTCAATTATAATCTCTGTCAAGCCGAAGCGTTTTGCTAGTTTCATAGTCAAAGCAATCGCTTTCCCTTCCCCAATAATTGGAGGCCAATGAGCTCTCACTCTTCTGGCAGCAGCAAATAGGGCGTCCCCCTTCCAATCTCTAGCAATCACCCCCATTCCTACCCATCCATCATCACACAAAGAAGCATCACAATTGAGTTTAACAGTACCTTCTGGTGGTGCTTTCCATACTTTGGGGCTGCGGCATGGATTCCTTTTGACCCCTCTGTATATCTTCTTCATGTAAGTGTTGCAGTCAGCCGCAAGACGGAGAGTACGTTCAACAAAGACGGGATGATAAACTTCCTTGCCATTAAAGATCATCTCGTTTCTCCGTTTCCACAGATTCCACATTAAAATCGCACCTCTACTCACCTTCTTTGCATCCAACTTGCTCCATGATTCAACTAAATCCAAAAAAAACATACCAGTTGGCCAAATCGACATCTCCACACAATCGCACTCCACCCAAAGATCACGAACAGTGTGACAATCAAACAACGCATGCTGAACGGTTTCTGGGCAGTCCACACACCATGGGAAGTCCACAACACCCGTCATGTGCCTATACATGAGGTAGGCTCTCACTGGGAGAGTTCCCGTACAGACTCGCCACAGAAAGTGACGGACTTTCGGAGTTCCCGTACCATGTAGTTAATTTTTGAAGAACCAATGAAAATAAATGAAATTTGATCATTTATTATACATGATGGATTAGAATGTTTAACAATTTAGTGTTTTATAAATCCTAACTAATGGTGAGATCTTCAAATCCAGTAATAAAGGTATGAAAGAAATTTTATATTAGGCAATGTGTTCGTACTTGTTCAACATACAGAGTAAAGAATAGTGATATTTCGAATGACGTCATTTGTGTCTTCCTAAAAAAAAATGATGGATAATCTCATTTAATTGTTCTAGTTTAGTTGAAAAGACCCCTTGTTGTTTAATGAAACCAAAGCGCTTCTTCAATTTAATATGTTGCTTCATCAGTTTCTCTCTCTTCATTCCTAAAAGTTGTCTGTCTTTATTTAGAGTTTACAAAAAAAATAATTATATTCTAATTGCAGCAATGGCAAGTTACAATGCTGCATCTAATTGCATAGAAAGTATGGAACGGTACCGAATTTTCCTCCAAGACCGGTTTGCGGAGGCTTGTGCTCGACATGACGACACTAGGACAAGTTCCGGGAACACCAAAGACGATGGACAATATGGTGATCAAATCCAGATATGTCTGAGGATTCAGACGCATATGGTCGCACCCTATCTGATTATGAAAAAATTATTTAGGTATCGTTTTATTGTTTGTTTTATGAATCAACAATTTGTGTACATAGTTGGTGTTAGGTTTTCAGTGAATTCAAACTAGAAAAGCACTTAAAACTTGTGTGGGACAAAACCTAAATAATGTGATTACAATAACAAAGTAAAGTAATTACAACAAACACATCTAAGGTGTTACAATCAAGTATTAATAAGTTTAAGAAATTACAGAAATTTCTAAACAAAACACTAATGTGAAGAATATGTAACTTGCCTCTACTCCAAGCCAATCAAAACATACATGAACATGAGAATAGCAATGCCCCTTGAGACTATGACCTTGATACACTGTCAAAGGCGTATGAATACTTTCCTAAAGAAGTTTATTTCCCCCACACGGTACTTGGGTTTAAACCGGAAATCTCCTTTGAGATACAATTGACAGCCACTTCGTTCTTAGTACTAGAATCGAAGTAAAGATGATAAATTCACACAATTTGGAATGATTGCAAGAGATTTTCTAACAAAAGTTTGCAAAGTTTTTGATAGAAAATGTAGAGAATACTTTTTGGAGAGAAGATCAGAATTATTTCAGTATCTTGGAATCAAGAAAACCAAGCCTTTTATTAAAGACTTAACCGTCAGAATTTCGCGAAAAACTGACAGGCGCGGGCGCTCCACTAGGAGGCGCGGGCGCGCCTCAGAGTGGAGCGGGTGCTCCTAACAAGGAGCGGGCGCTCCTCTCCTGAACTTCCGAAATTCACCAAAGAGGCAGAAGGGGGCGCGGTTTAGGCGCGACCCGAGCGCGGGCGCGCCAACCAGGAGGAGCGGGCGCTCCTATATTAGGAGAGGGCGCTCCTCCCAAAACCCGCGAATTTTCATAGAGAAAGTCAGAGAGGGTCGCGGTTTAGGCGCGACCCAAGCGCGGGCGCGCCACTTGGACGCGCGGGCGCGCCAAATGACGCGCGGACGCGCCAACTTTCTCCTTCCAAACCTTCAGATTCCAGTGAGGTCCGCGGTTTAGGCGCGACCTCAGCCTGGCCAGGCTTACCCAGCGCGGGCGCTACTCATGGTTTGCGAGCGCGCAACCATCAACACTCTAAATCTTCCAACAGTTGGGACTTTCTATGTCAATGTTAGTTACTAAGAAAGTATAAGAATCTTATTGGCTTATGTCCTTATTTGTAAAAATTGTGACCTTTTGTAATGTTTTAGTTTAATCTCATACTGTTACATATAGTTTATGTACAATGAATTACAATGGAGGAATTACTATATATAAATTATTTATATACAATTGTGACCTATTGTTTATATAATAATAGATTATATATTATTTAAATTGTGACCTATTGTACTACTATTTTATTTAAATTTGGAAATCAATAGTGAGATTATATATTATTGATAAAATTAAAAATAATTTTGGCTCTAAAATTATAACAATAGAATTAATTACTAAAATAGCCTTTTTAGAAAATACTAATTAGTTAATTAATTAGAAAAAATGTTTCAAAAATACGGGATATTACATTTATATTCGCAGTCAATCCCGACCAGGATTAATAAGTTGATCAGAGGTTATCAGGAGGTTAGACTTCAACAAGGAGCAGAAGCTAAGTTGTATGACGTGTATGTGCTCTATGTTTCATTTGGTTACCGGGTTGAAACGCACTTTGGAAATGGATGGCAAGATTTCCTTAAAGCAAACAACTTGGTGATTGGTGATAATCTTGAAATAATTTAAAAAGGTGACAAAGTTTTTAGAATTCCAGTACAGAGGGATGGTAATGAGATCACTCATGTTGACCTTGTTCTATTTGATGGGAAAACAAGTGATGTTGACACTACCGAGGCTTTGACCCCCGTGGAGGATTTGGGGAAACCAGAGTTCAGCGTCACCCTCACCAAAGCATACATTGTTGTAGGCAGACTGGTAAGTAATTTAACAAATTAGTGTGTCAATACAAATTTAAGTAATTTAGTCTGCTATATCTAACTAATAATCTTTGGGATAGAATGTCCCTTTGGAATTTGCTAGGAACCATTTCGCCAACATAAGGGAACCAAGCCTGTTGCTCTTTGGGCTAGTAACAGGTGGAAGGCAAGTAGGCAACTCTTCACATAACTTAAATTACGACTCAGATTATAGAATTGTCCTTTGTAACATAAAGAATGGGATTAAGGGCATGATCCGAGGAGAAAATATTCGAGCAGGTAAATAATAATCCAAAGGTGGGATCATTAAAAACGAATGACCTAAAGGTGGGATTATTCCATGAAATTTTCCCTTATAAAATAATTAGAGTGTTGTGTATAACAAACTTTTCTTTAAGGTATGTCCTTCGTTTTTTTTAATGTCCGGTATACATTGTAGATATGTTGAATATATCATGTCTAGCAATGTGCCCCCACATGATTATATGTTTCATATGATAAATCATAAAACACGATTAAAGGAAAAATGTGAATATTATTGAAGGCAAAACATTTTTAGTAAACAATAAAACAGGTGATCAAAATAATTAACAATCGTAAGCCCATTTCGAAGGTCACATATATAAAAAAAATAAATAAAAAAACAAATAAAAAAAAAAGTCCACGGTGAACCCACATTTTGTCACAGGCCCATGTATAATAAAAATAAACTTGTTGTATGAGTCCAACCCGCCGTATGAGATGGATTGTGTGTGATTAAAGCAGCTAAAAAAAAATGAACATATGGCCCATACAAAGTATAGCCCGTCACATGAGAGCCCATCTATGGATTATCTGGATATTATATGAAAATGGTTCATACAAAAAGTCTATATAAAGAGTCCAGTCCGTCTAACGAGATACCTTACATACAAATAGCCCATACATGAGTCCAGCCCGGATTTCACATCCATGCCATTTAACTCCGTCTGTTAAGTTGCTGTTAACAGATATTGATGTTGGCGTTACTCGAGCTTTCGATGTGAAGTAACATGATGTGGATTTTAAACCCCTTAAGTTAATAAAGAATCTAAAATCACACAAGTAAAATAAACACCCCGTTCTTGATAAGAAATTCGAACTAAAAACGTAAAGTAACCGGATATGACTTGTAATCCGACCACTCCTGGAACGAATTCAAGACTGCTCAAACTACTTAGATTACTCCTAGAACTAAGTATTTTGATGAACAAATATTAGATTACTCCTAGAACTAAGCATTGAACGTTCTAATCATCAAAACAACTCCTTGAACTGAAAACTAGCAAAGAAAAGTTTAAACAAAGTTAAACAATTTGTATTGAATTTAATCTGATTTCTTTTTCTATCTAAAAGCCACAAAATTAACCCTTATTTATAGGCATAAGAGGCAACTAATTCTACTCCTACAAGGATTAGGAAAAACCCCTAACCTTGTGCTCCAAGCATCCTAATTAGAATATAAACTACTTCTAACTAGAATAGGAAAACTAATCCTAAACAAACTCTAACTAACTAAAAACTTTCCTAACAACCTTAGGAAGTTTATAGCAACTAAATAATAGAAAATAAAACTTATACTAAGTGCTTAAACCAAGAAAAACCCTTTCAAGTGAAAGGTAAAAACTTGCAAGCAAAATTCTAGAAAAAACTAAGAAAAATCTTCCATTTCATCTGGCCGTCGACACACCACCACACGCGCCACTATAGGTGACAAGCGCCTGATCGGCGTGTAGCTGAGTTCAGTTCGGTGACCGGGAGCCGGCACGTGGCTTTCGTCATCTTCGTCGGAAGTGAACTGCTGCACATCTTCATTCTTGGAGCTGATCAAGCTTCCTTCTTTCCCCATTGATCTAGTGGACCTTTCCTTGTTTATTTTTTTGTTTTGACAGACTATAATAAAGCTATTTGGACCTTCTAAAACTGTATTAGACCCTTCAAAAGAATTAACCTCTTGATTCACATCATAACATTAGAGTTAGGCGTTAATTAGACCTGTCGATTGGGTCAGATAGGTCAGGTCACTTCGGGTTACGGGTTTTCGGTCGGGTCACGGGTTGAGAAATGCTCAACCCTAACCCAAAGTTTCGGGTTCGGGTAGAGCTGTTAATTCGGGTAAAGAGGTTGGGTAAGTGTGAGTCGGGTCAACTCGGGTCTAGTCAATTTGGGTTAATGTCGTAACCTTTACGGGTCGGGTTCGGGTTGGGTCATGCTTGAGTCAAGTCACGTCGGGTCATACACCTTATCCGGTTTGGGTCGGGTTTAGATCGGGTCAATAACAGGTCGGGTTACATTCAGGTCGGGTTACATTCAGGTTGGGTGAATAACAGGTCGGGTTTAATTCGGGTTATAACGAGTTAGGGCCATTCTCGGGTTCGAGTCGAGTTCGGTTCAAGTCAATAATTTACGGATTATAATCAGGCCGGGTCATTCTTGGATTCGAGTCGGGTTTAGTTCAAGTCATTAATTTGCGGGTTATAATCAGGTCAGGTCATTTCCAAGTTGGGTCATTCTCGGGTTCAAGTCAGGTTCGGTTCAAATCAATAATTTGCGGGTTACAATCAAGTCGGGTCATTTTCAAGTCGGGTCATGTTCGGGTTCAGGTCTCAAATATTGGGTTAATATGGGTTTCGGGTTGATTTCAGGTCGGGTCATATCCGGTGCGGGTACTTTTTCGGGGTCGGTTTGTTAATAGTTCATGTAATGACGTTCATGTTTAATCATTATCAATTTTTTCATTTATTGTAAGAGAAATAATATCAGATAAGTTTCAATTCGAGCTAATTAGTTCAAATAAGTTTAGATAAGATGTACATAATAAGTGACAACGTAACTATATAACTATACTTTGATCAATATTAATAAGGTGGTCTAAATTGAATTTAATGTGATTTGAAATTGGGTCAGACCAATAACAGGTTAGGTTGAGTTCGAAATGGGTCAGGAAGAATTCAAGTTGAATTTGGGTCAAGTCAATAACAAGTCGTGTTAATTTCGGGTCAGGTTAGTAACAGATCGGGTTGATTTTCGGGTCGGGTTAGTAATAGGTCGGGTAAAATTCGAGTCGGGTTAAATTCAGGTCGGTTTAATAGCATGTCGAGTTAACTTCAGGTTGGGTTAGTAACAGGTTGGGTTAAATTTGGGTTTTGACGGGTTAAATCGAGTTTGAGTTAATCTCGGTTCAGGTCAGGTTCGATTCAGGTCAATAATTTTTGGGTTATATTTAGGTCGGGTCATCTCCAAGTCGGTTTATGTTCGGGTTCGGGTTTCAAATACAAGGGTTAACTCGTGTCTAGGGTTGGTTTCAGGGTCACCATTTTTTCGGGTTCAAACAGGTCGATTAATAATCGAGTTCGGGTAGGTATTTCGGGTCGGGTCAGCTTTGACAGCTCTAGGTTTGGGTCAACTAAACGAGTATAGAACATTTTTTTTTTGGGCTTATTTTTAATAATTTCTGATTTTTCAAGTTTGTTTTTGCCATTACATACTACATAATTTAAATTGTTACCATTTCACCGAAGCACATCAAATTCTAACTAATAAAAAATGATAATAAACTTAGAAATAAAACTTTTAAACGTCCCATAATTTAAGGAAGAGACCAACATCATTATATATGTGGACTATAATATCTGACATAATATCAATAGACCTGTCAATCGATCGATGGTATGACGATGATGTGGGTTATACGGATGCAATTAGTGTAGGCCGATAATTGGTGTAGGAGGTGATGTTGTGGATTGGAGCAAGAGTTAAATGAGATAGATAAATGAGAAAGAGATGAAATAACAAATGTTCGATGGTAGATAAACAATCAAACTTAATTAATAAACTAATTTTAATTTTCAAATAAATGTATTTATTAAAAAAAAAACATAAAATCGGGTCGACAGGTCGAGTTGGGTTTGACCCACAAATTTACGATTTAAATTGGGTTGTGGGTCAAAAAACTTTGTTCAAGACCTACAAAAACGGGTCGGATTCGAGTCGGATTTGCTGATCGGGTCGAAAATTGTCACTTCTAGTTACTATCCCATGTGGTAAAGCTCGCTTGGTTGGATGCATATATGCACAGTCAGCACAGGTAACCTTAATAAATGATGAAAAGTCGTAAATAACCCTTTTATTTGCATTGATCAAGTTTGTCATCCTCGTCTCTAATTTCCCCCCAAATCTCTCAAGAACTCATTCCACCATCACACAGACTTCAAGTAGCCTAAAAAACCCGATAATGGCGAATCAAAATCAACCCCAAGCCCAAGAAAATCCTTTGAGAAATTTATCCACACTAATGGAAGAAAACCTTGCATACAATGACAAATGGTACAATCTCTTACACGAATTGAGGAGTCTTTAATCGAAATACGGGGTGAAGTTGCTGCTAGGAATTGAAGACGTGGTACAAATTTTTGTATAGAAATTCATAATTCGAAACTAATATTCATGTTTTCTTTAATTAATGTTAAATTTTTATGTAGAACAAGAAGTTGGAGCTTCCATTAATAATGGAGGTGGTGGCGTGGTAGCTTCCATTAATGGAGTTGGTGACATGGAAGCAGTTGCAGTCCCTGGACAAGCTGAATCAAGGTATACATCTAAATTGTGAATATTATTGTGAAATTGTTAGTTCTTTCTAATTGTGAAATTATTGGAGATAATTATGTGATATGATAATATTGTGAAAAGATATGCTTAGATATTATTGTGATATTTAGGTAGTTGTGATCTTTAGGGAATATTAGGGATTGCCCCCTAAGTATTCCATCAATATATAAATTTGTATTGGCTGCCGTTTATTGTGAATGAATATATAATGAAGAATTCTTGAACATAATTTAACAGAAATTGTTGTTGGGTTATTTTGGTTCATGGTGGAGGGGGGGTTAGTTTGGTTCATGGTGGAGGTGGTGGTAAGTGGTGGTTTCCGGGTGGGGGTGGTGGTCAAATGAGGACGAGGGTGGGTGGGGTTCAGTTTAGGGGGCCATGGGTGGTGGGGGTCGGTGGTATGGTGATGTTAGGGTTGGTGAGTGCATAGCGGAAGCGAAGATGTGTTTGATTGTGAAGTATAAATTGAATTGATAATTTGGCAAGATAATTAATATAAATGAACACACGATTTTATGTAACAACGAGCACTTTTATTCCACTATTTGAAAGTAGGAGAGTACAGGAACTCTTGAGAGGGTGAGTATTACAAGAGAACTCTCACTATAAGAAGTACTCACAAAGGAGTATTATGAGAGTAGTGGAATATTACAAGGAGGGAGAATATTTTGTAGAAAGGCTTGTGTTTGGTATGGCTTCTTGTGATGTGTTTTTGTGTTGTGTTGTTATTGTTGTTGTTATTTTATTATTTTTTTTTGAATGCTCTTGACCTATATTTATAGGTGAGGATAGAGGTTTCTAGATTCTTATGGGAATTTCGCCATAATTATGGCTCTTATTCTAGTGGCTTCCACTTTTAATTATTCTCTCAAATATTTCTAGGAAATATTAAGGTTGTAGATAACTCTAGAAAAATCAAGTGCAATATTCTCTTAATTTTTCAGGAAACTTCTAGATTATACTCCATCTATATATAATGGGCTTATAAAATTTGGGCCATACCCAATAGGTGAAATGGCAAGGACTGCCATCATTCGAGGCATACCGGCAAAAGTCCCTTGCTAAGAGGCCATATGAGAAGTTAGGCCCGCGTTTCTATGGACCCTTCACGGTGATACAATGCATTTGGAAGGTGGCCTACTAACTTGAGTTACCTGCCACTTGCCGCATTCATTCTTTTTTCCATGTGTCTCAACTTAAGAGAGCACTTGGGAATCAAATGGCTAACCTAAACATTCCTAGCTAACTATCAGAGGAGCTTGAGTTAGAGGTAGCACCCGAGAGTGTGTTAGAAGTTAGGGCATTTAGGAGCAGACCTGAAGTACTTGAGGTGCTGGTAAAATGGCAAGGACTGCATCATGAGCAAGGACTGCCATACACAAGAAGGGGTAAGAAAAGACAGGGAGAGCAGGGAGAGCCGTTAAGGGTAGGAGCTACTATGCAGGGTAACTCAGTTCAGTTCAGGGGGCCATGGGTGGTGGGGTTCAGTTCAGGGGGCCAGGGTTGGTGGGGTTCCGTTTAGGGGCCATGGGTGGTAGGGCTATGGTGGCGGGAGTGGGGGTTTAGAAAGTGCAAATATTTCAGTTGGGATTGTTAGAAAGTGCAAAAATTTCAGTTGGATTTGTCAGGATTTTGTGCTTAAGATACATGTTTGTTGTTCTTTTTTTTTGGCAAAAGGGAAACAAGACAACAAATTAGTAAAGACCCTTCCTGGCAGTAACTGCCAGATTATGGGCCTTAGTCACTATTCTCCTAGGAACAGAACACAAGCAAATATACTGAAGCTAATTGCACAAAGATATAATACTTAAATCGATGTTCTGAAATCCTGCTGCACTTCGAACCTGCCTCCTCGATTGCATACATCAGGCTGCTTGGATTTGGAGTTGCTTGCCTAAAAATGATATCAGTTCTGTGCATCCATATACAGCAGATGATAGCTAGAATCTTCTCTTCCACTGCGCATTCTTTTGGTGTATTCTTCATGGCATAAGCCAGAATGTTCCTTAGCCATGTCTCTATTTGGATGCTCCTATCTCCCATCTGGATCCCTAGCTGGCTATAAGCCCCAACTCTTCTTGTGAAATCACAATCTTTAAAAAGATGGTTTGGTGTCTCTTCCTTAGTGTTGCAGAAAGGGAAATTATGCTGAACCAACATTCTTCTCTTCCTCAATTCTGATCTACAGCTTGTTGATCTGTTCATTTATCTACTTGTTGATCTGTTCATTATCGTTGGTGTGTCTATTTATTTCCAATTTCATGAAACTGCTTATGTTAAAGTGTCATTCAGTAGAGTTACCAAAGACACTGAATGAATATATTTACACAGTAATCGTGGAAGATCTCTTTCCATGATGGGATATAAAAAAGACACTGAATGAACCTAACTCATGTTGTTTTTGTGTTTTTTTTTAGGTGGCATGATTTGTCAGTCATGTTACAAATCGTTTCCACTTTTGGGCAATACGCCTCTTATTGTGTGAGGGTGTACAATGTCATGACTCATGTCTCAATAGTAAGATATACATATATATATATATATATATATATATATATATATATATATATATATATATATATATATATATATTTTTTTCCAAACCGCTTGTGGTTGATAACCTTTGTCTATTTTCAGGGTATTTTCTTGGCAGTAGCACTTGGTAGTACTGTGGCTTTCCTCTTTCTATCGTTCGTGCTTGCTACAATAATGCAATACTTTGGCATGATGAGGATTTGGAGAAGATGACTTACTGATTTTGTACAATGATATTCTTTTGTACTTGCGTGAAAGCTCTATACAAAGGCTTTGTCCCTTATGTACTTATGTAGTATAGGTCAGTGTTTTTTGTGATGCATGGTTAGATTTTAATCTTTAAATGATGCATGGTGCAGCTAATCAATTCCATTGTTGTGCAAATCAGATGAAACTCTATGATAATTGTTAAATAATGCCTTGAGTCTTGTTTACTGTATTAAAAGTTTTTATCGTCTAAGTTCATTCAACTCATTTTTGTATATTATCGGATTTTAGTTGGTTGATAGTTTTACTCCATTCTGGAGGTAAAAAGGGTTAAAGGTGTTATGGATTCTGGTTATTTTCTCAACTTTGTTTGTCACTGGAAGATTAAATGTTATATTAAGATGTCATGATTATTTGTACGATTGCATGAACTTAATAGGTGCAGAACTAATTTTCTTAAGGTGCAAAATATAGGATTGCGGTAATCTGGCCACAAGAATAAGGCCTAGAGGGTGATGCATGTGCTTGGCAGGGAAGCATATGAAACTCTTAACTTGAGTTTTGCTTGCCTTGCCGCCCATTGATTAGCCTAGGGTGTGAGAGGCTGACAAAAACTAACCATGGTTAGTTTTGTCCACTTATCGCCCATATAACAGCAGAATTCCGTCCAATAGATGTTGACATAACTACCCTTACTTTTACACGCGAAAAGAAGAATTTACCCTGATATAAACACCCCCTGTTTCTATCAGATATCACCTGGGCACGCTCCGAACAGAATAAGCCATTTAGCTTATTACAGTTAGATAGAAAAAACAGCATCAAAAGCTGGGAAATTCCAACAATTTTAAATCAGTAGCCTAATTCCGAGAAAAAAAATGAAAGAAAAGTAAAAGGGCCAATTTGTTCAAAATTAGTAGTCTAAGATGTCATCAAAAGCAGGAAAATCTAACAGTATCTCGTTGTCACGATCCAATAGAGTCTTAACAAAGGAGTTCACTGACGAAGGCTCGTAGTCATAGCAGCTGCTTGTTACAATATTCTTTGCTTCACTTTTACAGTCTGGCATCCCAAACTTGTCATCTGTAACCTTGCTATTTGAGTGGTTTACACCAATGAGCTGGAATTGCGATGATTTCTCCAGGATTTGGGGCAGTGAATCTGCTGCTAGAAAACCCTGGTAGTTGTGCTCTTCCTCTGTAATGTCAGTAACTAGAAGAAGGTCAACAGAGTTTTTCTGTCCTCAACTGTAGGCTGCAGTTGGCACCAGCAGGTGTGAGCTCGATTGTCCATTTGAGATTGATGATGTAGGGGACGATGAGGATGAAGGCGAGACTTCTTCTAAGATATAATGGTTAAAAGATGTAACATCTTTGAACTGAGTTCCTGGATTATCAGATGGCAATATCTTACATTGAGAGGAGAAAGAATTGGTTATGTTTTGCTCAAGAGATCTGATTTGGTGGTTGTTTGAGAGACAGCTGATGCTTTCATAATCAGACAGGATTTTTGAGACGTGTTTATGAGTAACAGGGTCAATACCCATTTTAGCAAGCTTCTTTTTCAGCTTGGTGTTCCAGTAGTTCTTCACATCGTTATCTGTTCTTCCTGGTAGATGTTTTGCAATTAAGGACCACCTGTACCAATTTAATAACAGACCAATAGACTTATTAAGGATGAAGTTTCTGACATTTATCGACAAGAATCAGTAAGAGATAGAATGTGTGCATTTAATGCATGCTAAACTCAAAGAAAAGATCCTGAAGAAGCACTTGCTGCCTATAGCTGCATGGTACTGAATGATGAGCTGCTCTATGAATTCTTCATGCTTATAGTCAGGCCTCAGGTAGTTAGTCCACCTAAGCCTGCAACTCTTACCGCATCTATTGAGTCCTATAAAACAACTAATTCATTATTATGCATAAACCCTTAATAATTAGTAAAAGAGAACAGCAAAAACCTAAGCAAAACAAAGCATATTATTAAGATCTTAAAAACACAGCATGAGCAGATAAAATGACATATAACGACATTAGCCATTTACTGCATAACACACGATAACAAGATTTTTACTCGTCACTGTCATGTACCCCTCTCATAGCTCCTAAGGGGAACTGTTGGAACTCCATAATAAATTAATGTTAATTTAAATCACTTTTCATAACATGATCTGTGGAAAAAAGCTCTAGTAAACATTAAAATGTCCTCCATATTACTCCTCTATATCCCTGAAAAACCCTCATTTGTCCACCAAGATACCCTGATGTACAAAGCACATTCTCACAATTAGAAAATAGGCAAAGCTCTATGATTAGTTGATAACGTGTTATAATAAAATATATTTTTCCGATATTTAAACCTAAGTTACAGGCCAATGTCATTCAGATGTCTGTACTGATATCAGGGTATGAGCAAATGTTAATAAACGCAAAGGCTGATAAGAAGCATTCCCTGAGTGAGTAAGTGAGTGAGGAGGAGCAGGAAAGGCAAAGTCACCGAATATTTACCTGCTTTCTTAGGAACTTGAGTCCAATTACCGACTCCATGGTTAGATACATATGCAAGTATCTTAGCATCTTCTTCTAGAGTCCAGAGGCCTTTCTTGACATTTGCTTTATCGCAGCAAGGAGGCCTCCCAATCTTCAAATCAGAGCACACAAGCACAAGCAGCATCAGCAACAAGGAAAATGAGAGAAAGATCGAGAGAAAACAATCCCACTTTGCAACGAAATTTGAGTCCATATTGACAATAGTGTAATTTTAGTTGGTTAAAAGACAGTTACTCTTGAAATGCTATTCAATCTCATCTCTCCCTCAAAAAAAAAACATCATTATATGTAGTTTTCGGGTATTACTCTTTATATTCTCTTCGATAATCAACATTATATTTCAAATTATTAATACTAAAAAAAATCAAACACTTTATTAAAAAAAAAAGCTCAACAAACATTGCGGGATAGACTCACGCACCAGTTGTAAAACAAATTAAGCCATAATAGATATTTCCAATACAATATACTTGTAGCATTCTATTGAACAAACTAATTAAAAATAAGTGTGTTCAAAAAAAAAAAAAAAAAACCTAATCAAAGATAAACTCTCGTTAAACAAACCCTATTTTATTTTATTTTTATTTTTAAACGTTAATTAGTTTTTGAGCTTGTTTGCAAGGGATTGGCCCACCAAGCATAGACCCGGAGGTGATATTTGACGACGAAGTAAGTAACACAATTTTGATGCCTTTGCAAGAAATCTTGAAACGGCACTTGCCACTTTTTTCTAGGTTTATAGTGGTACGGTATTGACCTACAATATTTAAGGTGAACTCCAAATCAACGTGTGTTCCTTTTTTGTATAATTTTGAACCGCCATCCCAATATGCATGATCTTCTTCTGGCTAAGAATATTTTCGTGATAAAAAGAATCAAGCTTTATCGAGGAGAGGACATAATTGTCATTTTCGTAAGTAATTAACACCAAGAATGACTCAAATAACAACGATAACCTGTTATCTAGGGAAAGAGTTACGTTGAGATCCAAACTCAAATTTGGCTCCTTAGTAACATTATTCGAGATCATCATAGTTGATAATTTCGCCTCAAAAGAATCAACCTCGAATTTATATCGATCTTGATCTTGATTTCCATATCGATCTTGAACTTGATTTGCATAATGAGCCACAATGAACATTGCTAGTCCAAAAATTAGGAAACATACTAACGCGCCGGGTATCACCACGCACAAACAAGGAATTTTCTTTCCAGGGACCATCGGATTTGATTGCTCATCAGCCGTTTCCATGGTAACAACGTTTTTTTGCATACATGATGACAACGAAAAGTGGAGTGTGTACCTAATGGAAAAACTACTCTATTTTTATTTTATTTTTTGTAATTAAAAAAATATTGTTATGCGTATTTATTTATTTTTGATGCAAAAGTGGAGTAATTATTGATATAGAATTGTACTCATCGACATACCCACCTAGCAACGAAATTTGAGTCCATATAGGATAAGGATTTGTCAAAGGATAAATTGCAGGATATGATTTTCTGCCTCTCAAATCCTAATAACAACCCCCTTTCTTTTTTTTTTTTTTTTTTTTTTTTTTTTTTTAATAACAAAAATCCTAATCACAACTTGAATAATATTTTTTGATCAATTTTCATGCCTTGCAATTTCAAATTTATATGGTTTCAAAAAAAAATTCAGATTTATATATGGAAATCATATCTCAAAATCATGTATCAGCAATTCAGCATATCAGTACAAGCCCTTATAAGGGCCCCAAATGAAGCCCAATTGTACATAGAACTGTAGAACCCAAATATTTTTCTACTAGACAGTGGTTTTCATAATTATATTTGTGAGAGTTTCAAAGAGTGGTAATGAGATAAAATCAAAAGGAGAGGAAACACATGAGTAATTTTTTTTATTTTAACTGTAAATAAAACGAATAGTACTAACTACTGAGTAAGATGTTAAACTAGGTTAGTTTCCGTACCATGTACTGTAATTTTCAAAACCATTATTAAACTATCATTATAATAGTTTTTTATAAACAAAAAAAAATTCTAAAAATATAGTTGACAAATTTTGATCAAAACAAAGGGTTACGAAAGATATATTAGATATAAAATGATGTAGAAAATAATCAAAATTAATGTTCTTTTTATAACTATACAAATATTTGTGTAAAAGATATATCAAATTCTTTTTTATTTAATGTAATTATGTTGTACAAGGTTAGAGAATTGTATAAGATATTGATGATATAACATATTTATATTAATTTTTTTATAATAAAAATTACCACGTACCTAACAAATGTGCGTGTTGATCCATAATAATATTATTATGAACCTGGTCCACAAAAAAATTTTCCTTCATAATAATTGCAACACCTTCCTAATTCATAATTGAAAAAAAACTTACATTATTTTATTACTAGGTGTAAGCTAGTGCGATGCACGATTTTTTATACATAAATCTCTAAGAAAAGATAATTTTCTTAGTTAAATCATATAATATTTTAATTAAAATACTATTGTCTATTATATTAGAAAAGATAATTTTTATTATTTTTATGTAATAATATGCCTTTATCGGTTGATATTATCTAATGAAAAATTTTATTAGTTAAAAAATAATATATTTTAATAAAATTATTGATGACTATTAGAAAAGATAATATTTATTAATTTATGTAATTGAAGCGGCCTATGCGATGCACGGGATTTTGTTATTTTTGATTTTTTATAAGTTATAAAACTTATGTGTTTCTATCCGATTTGTTACATTAGTTTATTAGTACAAATTAATGCGATGTATGAATAATCAAGAGTAGTGTATTTTTCTGTTTTGGGTGGTACTCTAATTGATTTAAATGTAAAACAGTACCTCGGTGTTTTAAGTGCCACATGTTGAGATATTGGGGATAGGAGTGTGAACTATATATGAGGGTACTAATTCTCCTTTCATTCAAAAAATATTTTACCTATAAATAAAAAATGTAAAAAAAAAAAAAAAAAATTGTAATTTATGATTAAAGTTTAACTATATACAAAAGTTAACACTTATATAACAAATTTATTAAAAACCATGCAATTAACATTTAAATTTTATTTGCATGAGAAAGATTTTAAAAAAATAAACATAAAACATGTTCAAATTTTTTTATACAAAATTATTAAATTAAAAAATGTGAAACAAATTAAAAATGTTAAAAAAATTAACATTAAAATTTACACAAATTCCTCAATAACTATACAATAATCATTTACCCATTTTTGTGCAAAACCTATGATCATGGCTAGGGATGTCAGTAGGACGGGTCAAATAGGAGACCCACCTTATCCCCGGCCCGTTGGGGAGGGGATGGGTGTTAGTTTGGCGGGTGATAGGGATAAAAACCATACCCGCCATGGGTAATGGGGCGGGGGTGGATTTTAGGTTGTACCCGCCTCGTCCCACCCCACCCGCCCCGCTTTGTACCCGTCCCATCCCCACCCGCCCCACTTCGTTCCCGTCCCCATCCCCACATCCATATATTAAAAAAAAAAAACAAAACAAAATTATATATTTTAATACTATTTTATAAAAAAATTTATGTTCCCCTCAAAAAAAAAAAATTATGTAAAATAAAATAGTAAATATAATACTTTGTAATATATTTATATTATAAACAAAAAATGTGTAATATTAACAATTTTTTTTTTTTTTTTTTTTTTTTTTGCAATCTATATTAATTATGAAAGATTGTGTATTTAGGAGGCGGGTCTTAGGTGGGGATTAGGTGGGGGTGGATATCCAAGTGGGGGTGGGGGTGGGGCGGAGATGGTTTTGGAGTTGTATCCGTCGGGGCGGGGATGGAGATGAATTTTAGACTCACCGCGGGGATGGGGATGGGGATAGGTATGAAAATTTTAGATGGGGATGGGGATGTGAAGGCCAACATCCACCCCGCCCCCCTATTGACATCGCTAATTATGGCATTCCAAGACACCCTAGTCTTATTCGTTCTCTAAGCTTTCAAACAATTCCACTGTCTTATCAACCTTTAATAAATACATGGAAATCAAGGCGGAATTTAATAGACACATTAGAGCCAAATCCTAATTGGTCCGACATTTTATAGAACACCATACCCTTCTCTATATACAAAGTATTCTCATTAATTTTGGTTATTGACTGACTTCTTATATATAGTTTCTTTGGGGGATAATAATCTCATAAAATTGTATATTTTTTATGTGGGTATGTGCAATTATCATTAGATGGTTATATAGGGATTGAAAAAATGATAAATATTAAGTCGTTATAAATTTTTATCATTAAATATGATAAAGTTTGTTCTTGATTAGCGAACATTTTTATTTTTGCAAGATTAAAAGAGGATATTTTTTTTAATCTATGTGCATTTATATATCTCTAATCTCATTCGTTCATTTTGCTTATGTGGTGATTGATTTTTTTAGTTCTAAAATAAAATATGAATCTCATTTTTCATTGGTTAAATTAATGCTTTTGCTTATGTGGCGCGCCGAATGCTTCTGAAAAATGTACTTTATTTATAGATATATATATTAGATTTCTCTCTACTAACCTCACTTTCACTTATGTTTTATTTCTTTTCTCTCTTATTAATCCCACTTACACTATTTTTTTATTATTTCTTTTTTCTACTAACTACTCCCTCCATTTCGCATTAGTTGCAACACTTTTTATTTTCGGCCGTTTCATATTAGTTGCAAAACTACTATATTTTGAAATGACCCACCATTATTTTATAATTTCTCTCTCCGACTAACCCCACTTTCACAAATATTTTATTTTTTCTCTTTCCTACCAACCCTACCCAAACTACTTTTTTGTTATTTCTATCTCTTAGTAACAATACTTTATAATATAAGCCTAAGCCTAGTGTATAATTTTCTTAAACTATAAGCCAATCCTACTCTTGCAACTAATGCGAAACGGATAAAGTATATAAAATATCTTATATTAATTTCCCACCTTATAATTTTTGTGAAAACTTTGTAGATATTCTAGTATTGCAATTATTTCAAAAGGAATATTATTTATTGCAGTTTCGCCGTCAATGTCTCCAGAAACAGCGCCCTTTATATCGCCGATTAAATGGTATATTCCTGCTCTTTTATTTTCTTTTTTTTGGAATTTCTGTTGCTAATAATCAATTTCTTGATCATATGTCGTTTTAGTTTAAAGTATATTATATTGATAGTTGTTTTTTTTATTAATCTTCTAAAAATTATGCTTTAAAAATTGTTTTTCGTAGATTAATGCTGTTTGATTAATGATTTAGGGTAAGTTTTTTTCAAGTAATTATACATTTATTTTACGGCTATTTCACCAAATGTGTAATACTCCGTATTTTTATGTATTTTATAATTTTTTAATTATTTATAAAATATATTTTGGGGCTTAAGTATTTTAATTAAATATTTAAAGGGCCAAAGTATTTAAATTATTGAGTTTTATAAAAAAAGTAAAATATATTTTGGGCTAAACGTTTATTAATTGTTTGGGCTCGTTTAAATAATAGTATGTAAACAATCCTTACATACTCCTAGTGGACCAATCCATTTCATTTAAATAAGTCAAATTCTTTTATTTAAACCCTTGTGGGTCAAATATTTCATGACTAAAGTCCATTTATTTATTAAGCCAAAACCCAATCTCTACTCTATACTCTATAAATATCCCCCAAAACACCAAAATTTTCCTATTCTAATTCACAATTGATTGTTAACCAATAACATGGTGACTATGAAGCCACAAATCCGGCTATGATCAAGTATTTACAGGCGGTCAAAGAGGAGGCTGAGACACTTGATGAATTCCATCTAAGTCAGGTGCCTAGATCTGAGAACAATCAGGCGGATGCTCTCTCCAAACTTGCATCGTCTGCCTCTTGTGACACACCTAGGTCAGTTTTCTAGAAAGTGATGGAAAAAAGGAGCATCGAAGAGGAACCCATTGGAATCCTATATCGAAGCTCAAGCTGGATGGATGGCATCCGGGCTTACTTAACAGACGACACCTTGCCGGATACCTACCCAGAGATGGTCGCAATGAAAAAATGTGCGGCCAATTTTGAAATCCACAATGGAGAGCTTTTTAAGAAAGGTTATCTCCAACCTTTTTTGAAATGTGTTACATCAGAGAAGGGACGAGAGGTCCTAGAAGACTTGAACTCGAGCTTCTGCGCCTCCTACATAGGCGGCAGGACCCTAGCAAAGAGAGTCAGGCGGCAAGGCTACTTCTGGCCTACCTTAGAAGTAGACGCCATGGAGATGGTGAAGAAATGTGACAAGTGTCAAAGGTTTGGCAAGCTCATCCGTCGTCCACACTGATCTGACGCCATCCATAGCCTAGTACCATTCGCCAAATGGGGCATGGACATTCTGGCTCCGTGTACGCCTGCTACAGGCGGACGGAGATACATTTTGGTGGTTATCGACTACTTCACCAAATGGGTAGAGGCGGAGGCAGTCAAAGGAATTAAAACAAAATATGTTATCTCCTTCATCTGGAGAAATGTCATCACTCGGTATAAGGTACCCTGTTGGGTTTCGTAGTGACCCACACTAGGCAGAATGAAACCCGCCAAGACCCGACCCCATAATAAATGCAATTAACAAGCAAACATAATTAAATACAAGAAAGGATAAAAGATTATACCTTTGACGCGTGCTTCGCTCAACTATGAGCTCTTACTTGAACCTCGAAAATACGAGGTCTCTAACGGGATCGTACCCTCGAACCCGACCCGAGCGTCCTAAGTCTCGAAGGTTAGTCGAGACCCGGACAAATAAAACTACGAGTTTTACGAATCAAGGTTTACTCAAATCAAGAGTTGCCTTTTAATTCCACTCAAGGTTATCCCATTCCTAATACCATAGCAAGGTATTTATAGGGAATTGGGTCCTTGATTTCCAATCTCCCACCAATGTGGGAGAGTTGGTAAAATCAATAATTTATTTAATTCCAAATTTTATAAATAATTAAGTTAATCACATTGCGACAAGTGGCACAATCACATGCTAATGAGTGATGACCAAGGTTAGGTGGGGGGACCATTTTCCTTGCCCCCCAAGGCCCTTGATTGGTCCCCACAATCATGCACAAACCGGCACAAGGCTGCTGGGCTGGCAGCCAGCTAGCGTGCCAGCTAGCACTGCCCAACTGCCTAGCATCCCCAGCCAGGCAGTGCGTGTTGGTGCTGGGCGATGCTTGGCGCTGGTGCTGCGTGCTAGTGCTGGGCGCTGGTACACGCAATGCTGGCACTGGCCCCCAGCACACCCACGCAATCCCTCGCACACACTAGCAACCCTCGCACACGCTCTACGCATAGCCACTCGCACCCTACGCACAACCAGCCCAGCCAGCGTGCCTAAGCATGCAAGGCCCTAGCATGCGTGCTGGGCGATGGTGCACATGCACACGCACGCACGCAAGCCCTTGGCATTGCGATGGTGCTGTGCGTGGTGCTAGGCCTGCGATGGTGCCTGGGCTGCGTGCTGCGATGATTCGATAGGCCTAGGCACAAGCACACACACATACGCATAGGCCCAGCATTGCGATGGTTGCGCTTGGTGCGTGTGGCCTGCGATGGTGCCTAGGCACTCGCACACGCCCAGTGTGCTGTGATGCGAGGCAAGCACCCATGCTAGTAATTGGTGCTAGCGATGGTGCTGCCATGCTAGGCACGCACGCACGCCAGCACCTAGTGCCAGCGATAGTGCGCCTAGCACACCTAGTGTTCTTAGGCTTGCGCCGCATGCTAGCTCGAACTAGCCTAGCATCCACATGGTTAGACCATTGTGATGCTACGACTACGCTCGTACTTGTCGCTTGTGATTTTGCGACGCTCAGCCTCGACGCCCTAGGCTCGATATCCGACGTCTGTATTCGTAAAACTCTGTCGACTCATTAAATCCTTTCGGATTAATTCGTCGTCTCGGATCGGTAGTTCGATTAGGTTCGACCCGAAGGGTTCAGTTAAGATTAAGCTGTGATATTAATTATACCTTAATTTTACTGACCGGAAGCGGCCTCCACCTAGGCATTCCGATCACTTGACCTTACTGAAGAATTAGCTCTGTAATAATTCTGAACCCTCTATCAGAATAATACACTTGTTGGAAGGAAACCATTCCTTTCAATCTCCCACTTGTCCTTCCGGACAAGTGTGCATATAGTGTATAGCCCATTTCCTATGCCGCTTATGTCTCTTCGTGAACTATAAAGTAAGATTCATCGTCATCCTTATTACGTGCAGAAGTGTTTCTCGATCTCCGAGTTCGACTGTCAATAAGCAGATGATTTCTAAAATCCATCTGAGCACGGCCATGTATTTTCACAGTCTCGCTCTTCAAGCGACCTTGTAAACAACAAAGACATATTCCTTATTTTTGATAGGGGGACATTCCTAGTCTTGTAATGTAAGTTTCTCTTACTAAGAGGACCTAATCTCCCGAGTGTTCCCATTATGATTCCCAGTTACGGCAGATGTTAGGCAACATCAAAGAGACTAGTACTCAAACAAGAAAACTTCACAATACTCATGGTCGAGGAAACGAGTTCCGATAGCTATAATGAGAAATGTACTTATGACAATTTTGAATCTCTTAAAGTACTCTCATAGGTCGATCTAGTGCAGTTCCAAACTGGCACCTGTGCAAATGATTTATGACCATCATGTCCTTGCAGCACAAGAAACGGTGATGTAAATCATACTACACACTAATCTATGGCGGTCATCAATCGTCCATCAGTTAGATGACCTCTATTAGGGATAATTTTCGATTTAAATATTCAATGTTCACTTAACAGGTGTTTCTTTATCCAAGATATGGTCTTGATACCCTGTTTTGAATATTTCCATAAATCGAATGGACTCATTATTTAATTCTAAACCACAATTAAATAGCAATGGAGTGAATGATAAGTTTGCACAAAATTAATTACTCCATTAATGAATGGTTTCAATACAGTGTCTTACATTAAAACAACCAGTTTAATTAAAACACATGTACATGGAATTTCAAAGCCAATCTCCGATGTGCTTGATTCCCATTGCCTCAATGTGCTTGTTGTGTTTCACTTGAGGCAAAGGTTTAGTCAAAGGATCGACCACATTATCATCCGTGTCGATCTTGCAAATTTTGATTTCACCTTCGAATTTCCATTCCCTTATCATATGAAATCGCCTTTGGACATGTTTGACCTTCTAGTGCTCTCTCGGCTCTCTAACCTGAGCGATAGCTCCGTTGTTGTCACATTAGAGATCTATCAGACCCTTGATGAAGGGTACAACACCAAGTTCACTGATGAACTTGCGAATCCAAACAGCCTCCTTAGCAGCTTCTGAAGCAGCCAAGTATTCGGCTTCAGTTGTAGAGTCTACAGTTGTGCTCTGCTTGGCACTCTTCCAGCTAAACGCTCCTCCATTCAGACAGAATATGTACCCTGACTGTGACTTGAAGTCGTCTCTGTCAGTCTGGAAGCTAGCGTCGGTGTAACCTTCAACAACCTGTTCTTTGTGGCCTCCATACACCAGGAATTTATCCTTGTTCCTTTTCAGGTACTTAAGGATGTTCTTGGCCGTAGTCCAATGCGCCTATCCTGGGTTTGATTGGTATCGGCTCGTAGCACTCAAGGCATACGATACATCTGGCCTTGTACATATCATGACATACATGATCGATCCAATCATCGAAGCATATGGGATCTGATTCATTCTCTCTCGCTCAATAGGTGTCTGTGGACACTGTTTCTTGCCGAGAGTTATGCCATGGGACATGGGTAAATGCCCTCTCTTGGCATTCTCCATGTTGAATCGTGCCAGTACTTTATCAATGTTAGTACTCTGGCTCAATCCAATCATCCTCTTAGATCTATCCCTGTAGATCTTGATGCCCAATATGTACTGTGCCTAGCCTAAGTCCTTCATTGAAAAACACTTTCCCAACCAGCCCTTTACGGACTCCAGTAATTTTGTGCTGTTTCCAATAAGTAGTATGTCATCTACATATAGGACTAGGAATGCGATATCACTCCCACTGACCTTCTTGTATACACAAGATTCATCTGGATTCTTGATAAAACCAAACTTGCTTATAGCTTCATCAAATCGCAGATTCCAACTCCTGCTGGCTTGCTTTAGTCCATAAATGGACTTCTTAAGCTTGCAAACCTTTCCAGCGTTGCTTGGATCAACAAAACGTTCTGGCTGTGTCATATACACAGTTTCTTCCAAAATCCCATTTAGGAAGGCGGTTTTGACATCCATCTGCCATATTTCATAATCGTAATATGCAGCAATCACTAGAATAATCCGGACAGACTTTAGCATTGCAACCGGTGAAAAGGTTTCATCATAGTCAATCCCGTGGATTTGTCTATAACCTTTTGCCACAAGTCTAGCCTTGTATATCGATACATTTCCATCCTTGTCTGTCTTCTATTTGAAGATCCATTTGCAACCAATGGGTGTGTAACCCTCGGGCAAATTCACCAAGTCCCAAACTTGATTTTCAGACATGGAGTCCATCTAAGATTTCATGGCCTCTTACCATTAGGAGAGTCGGGGCTCGTCATAGCTTGCTTGTAAGTCGCTGGCTCATCACCATCCATGACTAGGATGTCTTGATAATCGGTTAATAACTTGCTTGTAAGTCGCTGGCTCATCATCGAGGTATCTGTCTGGTTGAGATCTTTGCCGTTGTGACCTACGAAGGGTAATAGGTTGAGAATTTACATTGTCTGTTTGATTCTGACCAATCTTCTCAGCTGCTTCCAAAGCACTTAGATTGTTAGTTTTATCAGGTTGACACTGTTGCTCGTCCTCTCGAACTTCGTCAAGTTCGATTTTTCTCCCACTTGTCATTTTGGAAAGATGTTCCTTCTCCAAAAAGACACCATCACGAGCAACAAACACTTTATTCTCGGATTTATTGTAGAAGTAATACCCTTTGGTTTCTTTTGGATATCCCACAAAGAAACACTTATCCGATTTGGGGTGAAGTTTGTCCGAAATTAATCGTTTGACATATGCTTAGCATCCCCAAATCTTGTGAAAAGACAACCTGGGAGGTTTCTTAGTCCATAATTCATATGGAGTCCTTTCAATAGCTTTTGACGGAGCGCGGTTCAGTGTTAGTGCCGCGGTTGAAAGGAATAGTGTCCTTCTAACAAGTGTATTATTCCGATAGAGGGTTCAGAATTATTACAGAGTTAATTCTTTAGTAAGATCAAGTGATCGGAATGCCTAGGTGGAGGCCGCTTCCGATTAGTAATATCGAGGTACAATTGATATTACAACTTAATCTTAACTGAACCCTTCGGGTCGAACCCAATCGAATCACCGATCCGAGACGACGAATTAATCCGAAAGGATTTAATAAGTCGACAGAGTTTTACGAATACAGACGTCAGATATCGAGCCTAGGGCGTCGAGACCAAGCATCGTAAAATCACAAAGCGACAAGTATGAACATAGCCCTAGCACCACACTGGCTTAGCCATGTGGATGCTAGGCTAGTTCCAGCTAGGATGCACCTAGCATGGCTAGGCGCAGCCTAAGTGCACCATCGCAGCTTAGGTGCACCATCGCAGCCTAGGCTTGCCATGGCAGCCCATCGCAAGCTCTAGGCGCAGCCTAGGCGCACCATTGCAGCCTAGGTGCACCATCGCAGCCTAGGCGTGCCATGGCAGCCTATCGCAAGCACCACAAGAACCAGGCAGCCCATCGCAGCTAGTAGCGTGCTAGCCTGGATGCCTAGGTGCGCATGGCAAGGCCACACACGCACCAAGCACAGCCATCTCAGTGCTAGGCACTAGCGCATGTGCATGTGCGTGTGTGCGTGCCTCGTTCCAAGTATAACAGTGCTAGGCACTGGCTGAAGTGTGCTAGTGCGAGGGCACCTGGCAGCATCGCCCAACACGCATGCTAGGCCCTTGCGTGCGTAGATGCACTGGCTGGGCTAACAATGCGTGTGGCGCATGTGCGTAGGGTGCATGGCTGATGCGTCTGCGAGTAAGTGCGTGGTGCGTGGTGCGATGCATGGTGCGTGGCTAGTGCATGTGCTGCGAGGCTGATGCGCATAGTGCAAGGCAAAGGGGGCCAGCATGCGTGGCTCGCTAGCAGCACACATGCTGGCTATGCTAGCAATGGTGTGCGAGAGGTGTTGCGAGAGATGCGAAGGCCAGCACCAGCGCCTAGCACTGGGCAGCACCAGCGCCTAGCACTGGGTAGCACCAGCGCCTAGCATCGCCCACCACCAAGCATGCGAGGCTACTGGGCAGGCTGGTGCTAGCTGGCTGGGCTGGCTGGCACTGCTAGCTGGCGTGCTAGCTGGAAGCAGCCAAGCATCCCTTGTTAAAGCCGGTTTTGCATGTGGGGACCATTGCTTGGAGCAATGGCTTGGGGATCAAGGCAATGGTCCCCCCAAGCCTTTGGTCCTCACTTTGCTTTCTCTATTATTGTGCCATGTGTCGATTTGTGATTGAATTGATTAATCATTTAATTTTGGAATTAAATAATTATCATTTCACCAACTCTCCCACATTGATGGGAGATTGAAAACCAAGGATTCATTTCCTTATAAATACCCTTCAAGGGTGTTGGGAAATGAACAACCTTGAGTGGAATTAAAAAGGCAACTCTTATAATTAGAGTAAACCTTTGATTCGTAAAACTCATAGTTTTGTTTTGTCCAGGTCTTGACTAACCTTCAAGACTTAGGACGCTCGGGTCGGGTCGAGGGTACGATCCGTCGGAGATCTCGTAGTTTCGGGATTTTGAAGTAAGAGCTCTTCGGGAGCGAAGTACGCAACAAAGGTATAATTCTTGTTCTTAATCTTGTTTGATTAAGTTTATTATGCTTGTCAATTTCTTTTATTAAGGGGCGGGTCTTGGGGGGTTTCCTTCCGCGTAGTGTCGGGTCACTACGAAACCCTACAGCGGTATCGGAGCCACGCTCTTTTTAATTTTTGCAATTATTTTTAATTAAGGTGTTTTAAAAGAATTTATTTTTCTAGTTCATGTTCTTCTAATTAGATTAGATGCTCGTTTTAATTAATTTTAAAACTTGATTTTATTCTCGATTTGGGGTCAAACCCAAATTTTTGCTCAAAAATAGTGATTTTTGGGTGGAATCTACATTCTGGAACAGATTCAAACCTTTTAGGACTGTCCAGAAGCCAAATTCGAACCAGAAACCCATTTTTCTGGGGTTTTTCGTTTTTCAACGAAAATTTTAATTCTTTTTAAGCCTTGATTAATGCAAGCATTACAAGGTTAGATTAAATGCACATTTGCATCACTAATCTACTGGTTTTAAAATATCCTTAAGCATAATAATGGAGTTTTTATTAGTGCTTAAATTGATATACCATTTTTCACATAAACTTGTTTTTCACAAATTTTGCAAATAAATTGCAATAAAATGTGAAAGCTTGTTATGATCTTGTAATTTTAAGTTCCTATAATGTTAAAGTTCTAATATTTAAAGGTTTAAATGATTGGAACCCTAACCCTAAATTCCATGTTGAACAAAGTTTGGATTTTTCATGTTTGGTTGATTAAAATCCATCAAGTTCAATTACTTGTGAGTAAAATTTGATTAATCTTCATATTGGAAGATGTAATCTTGGTATTTTACACAAGTATGAAAGTTGAAAAATTTTATCATTGGATGGTTAAGTTATTTTTCCAACTCCCATTTGTCAAACCCATTATTAATTTGCATATTGGCAAGATTAATTATGGACATAGCTCATTGTATTTTAAGCATAAAGAAAGACCTAATTTTGTTCAAAATAATTTTTTTGGATATTTTAGGCTTGTGCACCAATAAAATTAATTTTATTTAAGTTGGACTTATTTTTATTTTATTTTATTTTTCCTAAACTTGATTCTAAAATTTAATTTAGAATTAATTATTGTCACACACAAATCGGAATTAAATTTCGAGAATTGGCACGCAAATCAAGGCAAGAACACCCAAGCGCCACCAAGGCTAGCCGGGCTGCCTAGTAGCCCACATGTGGCTGCCTATGGTGCGCACAGGGGTGTGCCGTGATGAAGCGTGTGGCTGTGTGGTAGGGAGCTTGCTGGGCGCAGCATTGCGTAGGGCAATGGCTGGGCAGGGCCTGCCTATGCATGCTAGCTAGCATCAGTAGGCGCCAGCCCAGCACGCAAGTTGCTCGCATGCACCAGCATGCTAGCAAGCATGCGCAGCATGCTAGCAGGCAGCTGGGCTAGCAGCGATGCTTGCTTGGCATAGCAGGCCTCGCCCACGCGCCATGGCGCCATGCCATGGGCTGCCTAGCAGCCATGGTGCGCACCCTCAAAGGGTTATGTTGGGGCATTTTGCTTAAAATTTGGGCTATGATTTTTGCATTATCCCGTCTTTAAAATATTTTATGTAATTATTTTAACGGGGCTAAAAACCTCGATTTTCGGTTTTGCAAAATTTTGACAAATTATGGGTTATGACGACTTAATTAATCGGATTAATTAAGTATGGATGCGGAATTTAGTGGGAGCTTAATTAATTGCGTAAGAATTTTGCGTTTAGAAATAATGGATTAAACAACTTTGACTAGTTTTAATAAGGCGCGTTAATCGGATTAACCACCTAAGTTAGTTATTAGTTTTGCGTGTTTAATTATGTATTTCGTAAATTTTTGCATGGGTCATTCACAAATAGTGAATGGGTGAATGGAAGATTGTTATTCAAAACAGGTCTTTGAATATGGCAACTAGTGGGGCCCGACTAGGATAGAAAATACGGATTGCGTTCCGTTATGTATTTTTGTAAATCTAAATATGGTCTGCGAACCGTTAAGTATTTTTGTACTATTAGATTAATCTTAGTCGTTCTGCTAGCTTTATTTTATATTGGCCAAGATGTCTCAAGACGACGTTTCGATGAAGACGAGCCAATATGAAGACCCATGGAAATTGAAGATTTCAAGGGGTCATGCTAGTTGCCAAATGCATCTATTTTATGTTTTATATACATTGTTGTTATATATGATTGCTAGATGCATGTCTAGGATTTCTATATGTTGCGACGATTAGTTAAGTTCACTTAAATCAACCAACATAGAAACCCTAGGTTTCTTAATAATATTGAGCTAAAATTTGCCGTTCCAAGAACAACACTTACCGAACTAATGCGCGTACGTGATGGACTACGCCAAAGCGAGACATCACTACTTCCCTAGGAACGTAAGGTATACTAGGTATACAAGTTGTCTTGGTTAAGCTCAACGATATTAGTATGGAGTCCTTAGATGTCGTGGCAAAACAGATAAAATGTCAAGGATGCATTAGATGCGACATTTTATCAAACCGAGAGTAGCTTGGAGCTATTAGCAATTGGATTGCTTACCTTAAGATATTTAATGATTAAGACAAGCCAAAGCATGCTTAACCATTTCATGATCTTTGGGATCTCGGAATCATTTTATTCTCGCCTAAAAGGGACAATTTTATAAATGCTCAATAAGATTGAAAATATGCATGAACGTTTTAAATTTAAACTTATTGATTTATGAATGGTTTTTTACTTCAAATTCTTTCAATTGTAGAACCATGTCTGCAAGTAACTCAAACAACAACCATGTGTGCCCGAAACTCCCCGAAAAGTTAGCTATCAAGCTTAACTTAAAAAACCTTGAAGAATGGGAAGAAGAACTCAGGAGAACTTTCCGGAGTTGTTCCAAGGAGTATGTTCTGGATACTTCCCTCCAAACCCTCTGTACCAAGAAACACTTGAGTGACGAAACTTATTGTGCATGGTCAAAAGATTGCAAATTAGTGTCACAACTCATGGCTAACTCCATCCCGGAAGAATGGAAAGAAAAACGTCCATTCTCTTTTCCGGACTTGTTCCTTGGAGGACTAAGGGATGTTGTCGGTGTGAGATTCTCTATGAGTTTCAACGACAACAATGATGGACTCTTGTTTTAAGTGACTAGGTCACTTACAGACATGAATGTAAAGCCATCGGATCAAGGTTGTCTTGCGAAAGAGAGGTACCATCTTTGGTCTACAGTCTGCAACACCAAGTTGAGACCGGGTATGCCCCTCCGACCCCATGTGGCAAGAATGACTAAGCTCTTCAAGCACATGGAACTCCTCGGAATTCCACTAGAAGATGGAATGGCTGGTCATATTATGCTCACTTCACTCCACTCAGGATATGATGCACTAAGGGCATATATTTCTGAATCAAAGGACACACATTCCTTGAAGAATGTGGTGGAGCTATTTCACCGAGCCAACTCATTTGGGGCAACCAAAAGACTGTCAAGAAGGAGGGATTTCAAGGTCAAGGCTAAGATGCGTTGCTTCTATTGTGGCGGGCAAGGCCACTTCAAGAGAGAATGCAAGCTCTTTCGAGAAGAGGAAGAGAAGAAAGGAGTATCCACCTCAAGTATCTTCCTAAACACTTGTGAATTAAGCTTATCATAGGTATTGGATACCAAGTATGACTCACTTTATGTTGCCTTTTCAGGGACCAAGTGAGAAGCTTATCAAGTGTTGGTGCAAGAGCAAGAAGACGACGAAGATGGTTTTTTCGGTCGTGCTTGCATGCACCACTTTGTGTTTGAGATGTAAATAAAACTAATCCTAGTTTTGTCATGCATTTGAACAATATTTTGATCGATGGTGTTGGACACCAAGATGTTTGAAATGAAAGACTTCTAACGTAGTTGTTTCAAAGATTGTCTTTCAAACATATGTTCAAATTAAATTACATGCTTTACACAAAGAAAATAGGATTGATACCAAATGAACTAAGACCATCGAGTCGAATCAAACCTACTTGTGGCATTGTCGTCTTGGCCATATTAACATCAAGCGCATCAAGAAACTTCTTCAAGAAGGTGTTCTTGACTCATTCGACTTAGAGTCGTTTGAAAATTGCGAAGGATGTCTATTAGGCAAGATGATAAAACAGCCATTCTCCAAGTTGGGAGAAAGGGCAAGTGACTTATTAGGTCTAATACACATGGATTTATGTGGGCCAATGAGTACACCCGCAAGACAAGGTTACCAATATTTCATCACTTTCACCGACGATTATAGTAGATATGGCTATATATACTTAATGTCGAATAAATCTGAATCTTTTGAGAAATTCAAAGAATTTTAGAAAGAAGTTGAAAATCAACTTGGCAAGAAAATTAAAGCACTTCGATCGGATCGAGGTGGCGAATATTTGAGCCATGAATTCGACGATCACTTGAAAGAAAATGGCATTCTTTCAAAATTGACACCTCCCGGAACTCCTCAATGGAACGGAGTGTCTGAACGGAGAAATCGAACCTTGTTAGACATGGTTCGATCAATGATGGGTCTTAGCGAACTCCCTATCTCTTTCTAGGGACATGCGCTACAAACTGCAGCACTAACACTGAATAGAGCTCCGTCAAAAGCTGTTGAAAAGACTCCATATGAATTATGGACTAAGAAACCTCCTAGGTTGTCTTTTCTCAAGATTTGGGGATGCGAAGCATATGTCAAGCGATTAATTTCGGACAAACTTCACCCATAATCGGATAAGTGTTTCTTTGTGGGATATCAAAAAGAAACCAAAGAGTATTACTTCTACAATAAATCCGAGAACAAAGTATTTGTTACTCGTGATGGTGTCTTTTTGGAGAAGGATATAATAAGTCGACAGAGTTTTACGAATACAGACGTCGGATATCGAGCCTAGGGCGTCGAGACCGAGCGTCGCAAAATCACAAAGCGACAAGTATGAACATAGCCCTAGCATCACACTGGCCTAGCCATGTGGATGCTAGGCTAGTTCGAGCTAGCATGCACCTAGCATGGCTAGGCGCAGCCTAGGCGCACCATCGCAACCTAGGTGCACCATCGCAGCCTAAGTGCACCATCGCAGCCTAGGCGTGCCATGGCAGCCCATCGCAAGCTCTAGGCGCACCATCGCAGCCTAGGCGTGCCATGGCAGCCTATCGCAAGCACCACAAGCACCTGGCAGCCTATCGCAGCTAGCAGCGTGCTAGCCTGGATGCTTAGGTGCGCATGGCAGGGCCACACACGCACCAAGCACAACCATCACAGTGCTAGGCACTGGCCCATGTGCATGTGCGTGTGTGCGTGCCTCGCACCAAGCATAAGAGTGCTAGGCACTGGCTGAAGTATGCTAGTGCGAGGGCACCTGGCAGCATCGCCCAACACGCATGCTAGGCCCTTGCGTGCGTAGGTGCACTGGCTGGGCTAGCAATGCGTGTGGCGCATGTGCGTGGGGTGCATGGCTGATGCGTGTGCGAGTAAGTGCGTGGTGCGTGGTGCGATGCATGGTGCGTGGCTAGTGCATGTGCTGCGAGGCTGATGCGCATAGTGCGAGGCAAAGGGGGCCAGCATGCGTGGCTCGCTAGCAGCACACATGCTGGCTATGCTAGCAATGGTGTGCGAGAGGTGTTGCGAGAGATGCGAAGGCCAGCACCAGTGCCTAGCACTGGGCAGCACCAGCGCCTAGCATCGCCCAAAACCAAGCATGCGAGGCTGCTGGGCAGGCTGGTGCTAGCTGGCTGGGTTGGCTGGCACTGCTAGCTGGCGTGCTAGCTGGCAGCAGCCAAGCAGCCCTTGTTTGAGCCGGTTTTGCATGTGGGGACCATTGCTTGGAGCAATGGCTTGGGGATCAAGGCAATGGTCCCCCCAAGCCTTTGGTCCTCACTTTGCTTTCTCTATTATTGTGCCATGTGTCGATTTGTGATTGAATTGATTAATCATTTAATTTTGGAATTAAATAATTATCATTTCACCAACTCTCCCACATTGATGGGAGATTGAAAACCAAGGATTCATTTCCTTATAAATACCCTTCAAGGGTGTTGGGAAATGAACAACCTTGAGTGGAATTAAAAAGGCAACTCTTATAATTAGAGTAAACCTTTGATTCGTAAAACTCATAGTTTTATTTTGTCCAGGTCTTGACTAACCTTCAAGACTTAGGACGCTCGGGTCGGGTCGAGGGTACGATCCGTCGGAGATCTCGTAGTTTCGGGATTTTGAAGTAAGAGCTCTTCGGGAGCGAAGTACGCAACAAAGGTATAATTCTTGTTCTTAATCTTGTTTGATTAAGTTTATTATGCTTGTTAATTGCTTTAATTAAGGGTGGGTCTTGGGGGGTTTCCTTCCGCGTAGTGTCGGGTCACTACGAAACCCTACATCGGTTTATAGCGCATGTCCCCAGAAAGAGATAGGAAGTTCACTAAGACCCATCATTGATCGAACCATGTCTAATAAGGTTCGATTCCTCCGTTCGGATACTCCGTTCCATTGAGGAGTTCCGGGAGGTGTCAATTCTGAAAGAATACCATTTTCTTTCAAGTGATCGTCGAATTCATGGCTCAAATATTCGCCACCTCTATCTGATCGAAGCGCTTTAATTTTCTTGCCAAGTTGATTTTCAACTTCTTTCTGAAATTCTTTGAATTTCTCAAAGGATTCAGATTTATTCGACATTAAGTAGATATAGCCATATCTACTAAAATCGTCGGTGAAAGTGATGAAATATCGGTAACCTTGTCTTGCGGGTGTACTCATTGGTCCACATACATCCGCGTGTATTAGACCTAATAAGTCACTTGCCCTTTCTCCTAACTTGGAGAATGGCTGTTTTATCATCTTGCCTAATAGACATCCTTCGCAATTTTCAAACGACTCCAAGTCGAATGAGTCAAGAACACCTTCTTGTAGAAGTTTCTTGATGCGTTTGACGTTAATATGGCCAAGACGACAATGCCACAAGTAGGGTTTGATTCGACTCGATGGTCTTAGCCTTTTTGATGGTATCATCAATGTTATAGACTTGTTTGTCAAGAGAAAGCACATAAAGACCATTTTCTGAATATGCTTTACCATATAAAACATTATCGAAATAAAATGAACAACTATTGTCCTTGATTTGAAACTCAAAACCTTTGGCGTCTAACGCCGAAATTGAAATAATGTTTTTGGTAACTCTAGGAACATGATAACAATTGTTAAGTTCTAAAATAAGCCCAGAGGGCAATGACAAACTGAAAGTTCCAACGGAGACGGCAGACATCCTTGCTCCATTGCCGACCCGAAGCTCGACCTTTCCCTTCTCTAGCCTCCTATTTATCCTTAGTCCCTGAGCATTGGAACAAAGGTGTGAGCCACATCCGGTATCTAATACACATGATGTTTTGCTAGCGAAGTTTAAGTCTATAACAAAAATACCTGATGAAGAAGCAACGTTGCCGTTCTTCTTATCTTCCTTGAATTTGAGGCAGTCCCGTTTCCAATGTCCCTTCTTCTTGAAGTAGAAACATTCGGAATCGGATTTGGAAGAGGCTACCTTTTTACCCTTGTTGCCCTTGGCAGTGTTTGACTTAGGCGGAAAATTTCTTTTTTTCCCTTTAAAGCTCTTCTTCTTGCCCGGACGTTTGAATGGCTTGTCCTTCCTCACCATGAGCATGTCATGCTTGCCCTCATCCTTGAGGGTTTGCTCGGCTTGCTTCAACATACCATGAAGCTCGGTGAGGGTTTTCTCCATGCTATGCATATTATAGTTCATCTTGAACTGATCATAGCCTTTGTGAAGCGAGTGGAGAATGATGTCAATTGCCATCTCGGTTGAATACCCAGCATCAAGCCTTTCCATGTTCTCAAATAATCCAATCATTTTGAGGACATGCGGGCCTGACTGGCTCTCCTTTCTTGAGCTTGCTCTCAAGGATTTGCTTGTGGGTTTCGAACCTTTCAGTTCGGGCCTGCTCTTGAAACAAATTCTGAAGCTCAGAAATGATCTCAAAAGCCGTCTCCTTTTCAAAGAAAGTCTTTTGAAGGTCCGGAGACATAGTGGCCAACATGATGCATTTGACATCCCGATTGGAACTTTGCCATCGGTTAAGGGCAGCTTGAGTGACCTCCTCATTGGGAGCGTCGGGCATTTCCTCATCAAGGACGTATTCCTTTTGTTCTTGCATTAGTACAATGCGCAAATTTCTTTGCCAATCAAGAAAGTTTGCCCCGCTCAACTTCTCCTTGTCGAGAATTGAGCGTAAAGAGAATTGGTTGTTGTTTGAGTTACTTGCAGACATTGTTCTACAATTGAAAGAATTTGAAATGAAAAACCATTCATATAACCAATAAGTTTGAAATTTAAAAGCGTTCATGCATATTTTCAATCTTATTGAGCATTTTATCCACGCATTAATAAATGTTCATTTTGGGCGAGAATAAAATGATTCTGAGATCCCAAAGATCAAGAAATGGTTAAGCATGCTTTGGCTTGTCTTAATCATTAAATATCTTAAGGTAAGCAATCCAATTGCTAATAGCTCCAAGCTACTCTCGGTTTGATAAAATGTCGCATCTAATGCATTCTTGAAATTTTATCTCTTTTGCCACGACATCTAAGGACTCCTTACTGATATCGTTGAGCTTAACCAAGACAACTTGTATACCTAGTATACCTTACGTTCATAGGGAAGTAGTGATGCCTTGCTTTGGCGTAGCCTATCACATACGCGCATTAGTTCGGTAAGTGTTGTTCTTGGAACGACAAATTTTTAGCTCAATATTATTAAGGGACCTAGGGTTTTTATGTTGGTTTGATTTAAGTGAACTTAAAAGATCGTCGCAACATATGAAATCCTAGACATGCATCTAACATTCATATATAACAATGATATATAAAGCATGAATTGATGCATTTGGCAACTAGCATGACCCCTTGAAATCTTCAATTTCCATGGGTCTTCATCTTGGCTTGTCTTCATCGAAACGCCGTCTTGAGACATCTTTGCCAAAATAAAATAACTAGCTAGAACGACTAAGATTAATCTAATAGTACAAAAATACTTAACGGTTCGCAGACCGTATTTAGATTTACAAAAATACATAACGGAACGCAGTCCGTATTTTCTATCTTAGTCGGGCCCCACTAGTTGCCATTTTCAATAACCTGTTTTGAAAACAATCTTCCATTCACCCATTCACAATTTGTGAATGGCCCATGCAAATCACGAAATACATAATTAAACACGCAAAACTAGTAACTAACTTAGGTAGTTAATCCAATTAACGCGCCTAATTAAAACTAGTCAAAGTTGTTTAATTCATTATTTCTAAAAGCAAATTGCTCACGTAATTAACTAAGCTCCCACTAAATTCCGCATCCATACTTAATTAATCCGATTAATTAAGTCGGCATAACCCATAATTTGTTAAATTTTTGCAAAACCGAAAAATCGAGGTTTTAACCTCGTTAAAATAATTACTTAAAATTATTAAAAATGGAAAAATTGCAAAATCATAGCTCAAACATTAAGCAAAAACGTCACACTAAAACCCTTAGTGGGTGCGCACCATGGCTGCTAGGCAGCCCATGGCCCTGCGCCATGGTGCGTGGTGCTGCTCTGCTGTGCCAAGCAAGCCTCGTTACTCAGCATTAGCTGCCTGCTAGCATGCTGCGCATGCTTGCTAGCTTGCTGTTGCCTTCCAGCATATGGCGCGCTGGGCTGGCTCCTGCTAGCATGCTGCCAGCCAGCATCCACAGGCAGCCCCTGCCCAGCTACAGCCCCACGCAATGCTGCGCCCAGTAACCTCCCTGCCACACAGCCATACGCATCGATGCATGGCCCTTGCGTGCACCATGGGCAGCCTACATGTGGGCTGCTGGGCAGCTCGGCTAGCCTTGGTGACGCTTGCAGTTTTGCATCGATTTACGTGCATTTCACTCGGAATTTTAATTCCGATTTGTGTGTGACAAAAATTAATTCTAAATTACATTTTAGAATCAATTTGAGGAAAAATAAAATAAAATAAGTCTAACTTAAATAAATTTAATTTTAATGGTGCACAAGCCTAAATCTTCCAAAAAAAAAAAATTATTTTTGAACAAATTTAGGTCTTTCTATATGCTTAAAATTAAATGAGCTATGTCCATAATTAATTTTGCCAATATGCAAATTAATAATGGATTTGACAAATGGGAGTTGGAAAAATAGATTAACCATTTAATGATCAAATTTTTTTCCAACTTTCATACTTGTGTAAAATGTCAAGATTACATCTTCCAATATGAAGATTAATCAAATTTTACTCACAAGTATTGAACTTCTTGGATTTTAATCAACCAAACATGAAAAATCCAAACTTTGTTCAATATGGAATTTAAGGTTAGAGTTCCAATCATTTAAACCTTTAAAGATTAGAATTTTAACATATTAGGAACTTAAAATTACACATTCACATCAAACATTCACACATTATTGCAATTAATTTGCAAAATTTGTGAAAAACAAGTTTATGTGAAACAGGCATATCAACTCAAGCACTAATTAAAACTCCATAATTATGCTTAAGGATAATTTAAAAGGCAGTAGATTAGGGATGCAATAATGCATTTAATCTAACCTTGTAATGCTTGCATTAATCAAGGCTTAAAAAGATTTAAAATTTTCGTTGAAAAACGAAAAACCCAAGAAAAAATGGGTTTCTGGTTCGAATTTGGCTTCTGGACAGCCGTCGAAGAGGGTTAAATCTGTTTCAGAATGTCGATTCCACCCAAAAATCACTATTTTTGAGCCAAAATCTGGGTTCAACAGCCAAATCGAAAAAAAATACGAGTATTAAAATTAATTAAAACGAGCTTCTAATCTAATTAGAAAAGCAAAACCAGAATTTAAATCTTACTTAAAACCACCTTAATTAATAATTGCAAAAATTAAAAGGAGCATGGCTCCGATACCGTTGTTGGGTTTCGTAGTGACCCACACTACGCGGAATGAAACCCGCCAAGACCTGCCCCCATAATAAATGCAATTAACAAGCAAACATAATTTAATACAAGAAAGGATAAAAGATTACACCTTTGACGCGTGCTTCGCTTAACTATGAGCTCTTACTTGAACCCCGAAAATACGAGGTCTCCAACGGGATCGTACCCTCGAACCAGACCCGAGCGTCCTAAGTCTCGAAGGTTAGTCGAGACCCGGACAAATAAAAGTACGAGTTTTACGAATCAAGGTTTACTCAAATCAAGAGTTGCCTTTTAATTCCACTCAAGGTTATCCCATTCCCAATACCATAGCAAGGTATTTATAGGGAATTGGGTCCTTTATTTCCAATCTCCCACCAATGTGGGAGAGTTGGTAAAATCAATAATTTATTTAATTCCAAATTTTATAAATAATTAAGTTAATCACATTGCAACAAGTGGCACAATCACATGCTAATGAGTGATGACCAAGGTTAGGTGGGGGGACCATTTGCCTTGCCCCCCAAGGCCCTTGATTGGTCCCCACAATCATGCACAAACCGGCACAAGGCTGCTGGGCTAGCAGCCAGCTAGCGTGCCAGCTTGCACTGCCCAACTGCCTAGCATCCCCAGCCAGGCAGTGCGTGCTGGTGCTGGGCGATGCTTGGCGCTGGTGTTGCGTGCTAGTGCTGGGCGCTGGTACACGCAATGCTGGCACTGGCCCCCAGCACTCCCACGCAATCCCTCGCACACACTAGCAGCCCTCGCACACGCTCTACGCATAGCCACTCGCACCCTACGCACAGCCAGCCCAGCCAGTGTGCCTAAGCATGCAAGGCCCTGGCATGCGTGTTGGGCGATGGTGCACATGCACACGCACGCACGCAAGCCCTTGGCATTGCGACGGTGTTGTGCGTGGTGCTAGGCCTGCGATGGTGCCTGGGCTGCGTGCTGTGATGGTTCAATAGGCCTAGGCACAAGCGCACGCACATACGCATAGGCCTAGCATTGCGATGGCTGCGCTTGGTGCGTGTGGCCTTCGATGGTGCCTAGGCACTCGCACACGCCCAGCGTGCTTTGATGCAAGGCAAGCACCCATGCTAGTACTTGGTGCTAGCGATGGTGCTGCCATGCTAGGCACGCACGCACGCCAGCACCTAGTGCCAGCGATGGTGCGCCTAGCACACCTAGTGTGCTTAGGCTTGCGCCTAGCCATGCTAGGTGCATGCTAGCTCGAACTAGCCTAGCATCCACATGGTTAGACCATTGTGATGCTACGGCTACGCTCGTACTAGTCGCTTGTGATTTTGCGTCGCTCAGCCTTGACGCCCTAGGCTCGATACCCGACGTCTGTATTCGTAAAACTCTGTCGACTCATTAAATCCTTTAGGATTAATTCGTCGTCTCGGATCGGTAGTTCGATTGGGTTCGACCCGAAGGGTTCAGTTAAGATTAAGCTGTGATATTAATTATACCTTAATATTACTGACCGGAAGCGGCCTCCGCCTAGGCATTCCGATCACTTGACCTTATTGAAGAATTAGCTCTGTAATAATTCTGAACCCTCTATCAGAATAATACACTTGTTGGAAGGACACCATTCCTTTCATACCCATGTCTATGGTCTTTGACAATGGTTCTCAATTTGAGACGCATGCTCTCAAGAACTGGTTGGGAGACCAAGGGATCTCTCACTGTTTTGCATCAGTCGGCCGTCCCCAAGAAAACGATTAGGTTGAAGCCTTCAACAAGTTAATATCTTATGGCATCAAAAAGAAAATTGAAAGAGCCGGTGGCCTATGGGCTGACGAGCTACCGCATGCTCTATGGGCCATCATGACGACTGAGAAAGGGGCGACTGGTGAAACCCCATTTCTCATGGTTTATGGGGCAGAAGCTGTTTTGCCTATTGAGCACTATGAGCCGACTCTTTGAGTTATGTTATATGATGAGGAGGCTAATTGGGAGGCCATGCGGCTAGCCCTGGACACTCTACCAGAATGCAGGGGCAATGCTGCCCTGCGCCATGAGATCTACCGTATGAGAATGACGAGAGCTTACAATAAAAGAGTGCACAAGCGCCCCCTGAAAGTAAGGGACTTTGTGTTACGAAAAATGGAAGCAGTCGGTAAGGTCAACGAGCAGGGAAAGCCGACTCCTAATTGGGATGGCCGCTACCGAATCTATGAAGAAGTTAGAGGCGGCACCTACCGCCTGGAAACACCAGATGGCAAACAGCTAGCTAGAACTTGGAACGTAGACAACTTGAAAAAGTACTACTTCTGAGATTTGTAAATTATTTGTACATGAAAGTATATCAATAAAATTTGCAATTTATTTCAGTACCTTGTAAGTCTCCTCCCAATGGGACAAGCTGCCTGTGCAATACACAGTCGGCCTTATTTCTTTTAATCACCTACTCTAACTTGAGTAAAAATGCTAAGTCTAGACAACTTAGCAACTATGTTCTTTTTTGAACAACCTAATGAGGCCAATGGACGGATGATCAACTTGAGGCCCATGGTCGGATGATCCTAATAAAATTAAACTAATACGTTTGTCCCAAACATGAGCAGGCGTCCGGCAACATCCATCCGGGTGAATTCGTCGCAGAGAGCATCTCCCATTAGGGTGGCACATTGCTCTATAAACCTAAAACAAACGGCCCAACCGAATGTCTCTAAGAAAACCTTGCAGTTGTTTGACATGAGACGAAGATAAACGTGCCGCTTACTACAAACAAGCGGTAGACAGTTAAAATCTTACTCAGAAACCGTCTGCTAATGCTTGGGACAATACAATCGGCATAAGATGAGTTCTAAATTTGGCAGCTATTTGGGTAATAAGCTATGTCTAACTTAACACATGGAGAAACAACATGCAGCCACAACAGACTGTTTCTTCTATTTACTCAAGTTCAAGTGACGGAGACTAATTAACCCCAGAGGTTAACTCATAGTTGCTCGACCTAGCTAACCTAAAATGGAACCTAAACGGTACGAACGGTGCCACCTGTCCTTTTGATAAACAGACGGCATTCAACCAATATTCCTATTTAGGTTAGCCAAACAATTTAAGCTACCGCTTGTAGCTCAACAAGCGGTTGCTACTTTGGTTAAATGTCCCATTTGGTGCCTGTTTCTGTACAGGTTCCAAACAAACGGACAAATCACAATCAATAAAGTAAACTAAGTACAAAACTTAGTGGATAAGTGTGGTTTGTCTAAAGAACTATATTGAGGCCTAGAACCGGATCATGCTGAGTGTATGACCGTCTGTCCGCCTGGTTTGGGGCAATCACCAAAGTGATTGATTGACTTAGAAATTAGCCATACTCTAAAGTATCAAAGTTTTCCAAGTTAATCCATCAGCCTTTGGAAACTAGGCGCACAGCCGCCCAGGGAAAAAACAGTTAGTATACCTAATCGATATACCTAAAATAGTCGGCGTATGGAAAGTATTCAAAGCATTCATACAAAAAGTCAAGCTATGCTTAGCAAAATTTATGAAATGCAAAAATTCAAAACAAAGTGCAAATTGGAAAATCCGACAAAACTGCCGGATGATTCATTCAAACAGTCAGCCAGGAGACCGACAAAAATGAAAATTGTCAACAAACCCCGACCCTTTGGTCGGGTAATGATACAAAGCATGTGGCACGCAGGCTGAAGAAAGTTGAAATAAAACAGCAAAAACTTAAGCAGCCGGAGGAGGTACATCAGCATCAGCATCCGCATCCTTCTGGTCCACATTCGGCCGCTGTTCTTTTTCATTAACCTCCCCCTCCTCCTTTCCTTGGTCCGACTCCCCTGAAGCAGAATCAGACGACTCCTCCTACTCTCCCTCACCCTCTTGGGCTTGGTTCAGGATTTTTTCATTGTATTTCTTGGAGGAGGCGGTAAACTGATTCTCCTAGTTTTCATAGCTGGTCTCTGGGAAGAGAGCTCCCTAGGTCATCTTCATGATGGCGCTGTTGTCGTCCATCATTTTCTTGACTAGGGCCTCCTTTTCTTTATCAGCCCTTGAGAGGTATTTCTTAGCAAGCTGGGTCTCCTAGTTCTACAGGCAGAGTTTGAGCTTGTCCTCCCTAGTGCGGAGGCCGACTGCTTCTTGGTCCGCCTCCCTAAGAGGCTCGAGCTCAACCTTGAGGTCTTTAACAGACGACTCTAGCTTCGAGATCCTCTTCTTGGCCGCCTCTAAGTCCGTTTTGACCTGCAAGTTGGCAGCCGCCTGATAATATAGTATGTTAGTAGTCAGAAGTTCATTTTGAGCAATCTGGAACATAGCTTTGTCAGAAACAGAGGCGGCCCGAGCCTTCACATCTTTTACCTCTTTGGTCTTCTCACTTATGGGCCTGCGAAGACCGTGTACTCGCAGCATAGACTGCACCCGGCCAAAAACAGACGTCAGTTACAAGCGGCTAACAATTTATATAGAGAAACGAAAAATTTCTACAAGTATACCTCAGCGAGAAGAGCGAGGATGGCATCCAGGTTGAGGGTGCCGGCTCCTCTAACCGCCTCCCTCTCCTTAAGGGAGACGATTTTCAGCATGGACTTGGCAAGGTGGACAAGATCCGGCCTTTGAGAGACATCTGCACAATCAATACCCTGTAAGTACTTGGTGTATATTCGGCCAATAGACCGACTGCTCTCAGAGATACTAGACGACTGCTAATTGAATTTGACCTTCAAAGGGTAAGGGAAAGGAAACAAGTCTTTGATATCTTCAGCAGCCGCCTGGTTCTCCTTCTCCTTCTCAGGCCGACTGCCAACAGGGACGACTGGAGATTTTAGAGGTGGTTTGCTCCCTGGCCTTAAGGCCACATGATTCCTGGCTCTCTCAGGGGTCGTTATGTCACCAACCGTCTGTTTCCTAATTTTAGGATCCGGCTGGGAGGAGGAGGAAGGCTTTGCTAAGTTGCCCTGCAAAAATAACCATAATAAGTAAGAAGCAGGCAGCAGAAAAGCTAAATGAGATTTGTTCAAAGTTGAAAGTTCACCTTGCAACTATTTAGTTGACCGCTTGCCCCAGATGGCCGAGTGGTACTGGGCAGCAGCTTTCTTTGAGGCCGAGAGCTTTTTCATGGCTTTATCTGCAAAAGATGAATCAAGGAGTTAGTTTGACACAAAATTAATCAAGTTTTACAAGACACTTGAACAGGCGGTCAGCTACCTCTCGGCATCTCTTCACCAAGGCCACAGGCGGCCAAATATATCCCATCGTATAACCAGTATACTTGGGAATATAATTTTGAGGAGTGAACTCCCTCGCCCAAGTCTCGGGGTTCGCCTGGATGTCTACTTTGAAGAGCCCTCTATCAAGGATCTCTTCTTTTGCTTTACAGGGAATAGGTGGCAGCTCAGAACCGCCTGTTAGGAAAGGTGGGTTCCTGTTCCACCTGTTGAATTTTTTGTTCCTGACTGTGTCAGAGCTGGAGACAATGTAGAAAGTGTTCCTCCAATCTTTCCACTTGTTCTCCTTCCCCACAGTCATCATATAGCCTTTGTGGCTAGACAGCTGATATCAGCTGGTCCCGCTTGTCTTTAGGGTCAGCTGACGTAGTGCATATGAGCGAATGCTTCAAAGCTTGGCTCTACCTCATGCATTTCACAGCCGGCAACATAGCCCAAGATGTTGAACCAAGATTTTGGGTAGTTACCAGACACCTAGCTGGTACCCGTCCAAAATATTCTCTACACCCGGATGTAGAGGAAATCTCAGGCCAGCCTTAATAGCCACCTCATAGCAGCCAAAACATGCGTCCTTGTAGCTGGACTGCTCAGGCCAGACTACAGTGTCCTCGGCATTTGACGTGCATAGGACATAACCATGCCCTATGACTTGGTCAGCTCTGAAGCTCCCAATTTTTTCCGCCATCATTTTCCGCTTGCCTGAGGAACATGATGATAGTAGGCGGCATATTGCTCTTGGTTGGTGGCAGACGGCTCCGCCCAGTTTGCTCCCAATTCTACTGAGAGGGACTCTTGCGCAGTCTCTAGCCGAGAGTGCCTCTCTTCAGATTCATCCGAGAATTTGCTGGAAGTACTTGGCTCAGAGTCGCTGTCTGAGCTCTCGGATGTGGTGAACGCCTGGTGGGCTAGATCAGCAAAGCTCGGCATATCATTTTGAACCTCCTCCCCTAATTCTTCTAAAATGGAATCAATG
Source organism: Chenopodium quinoa (assembly GCF_001683475.1). Classification (NCBI taxonomy): domain Eukaryota; kingdom Viridiplantae; phylum Streptophyta; class Magnoliopsida; order Caryophyllales; family Amaranthaceae; genus Chenopodium; species Chenopodium quinoa. Next base: position 4,121,352 of record NW_018743389.1, on the reverse strand, counting down.
GGAGTACTTGGGGCACCAGGCTGCACGTCAAACAATTCACTGAAAGGCGCATAGAAGGAAGAGCCGTCTGAATTTGTTACCCTTGCGGTTCTCTTTGTTCTGGCCATGGTGTCTTGCATAGACACATAGACAGTCGGACTTGGGGCAGTTTGCAAAGGGTGATTCAACAAGGGGCAGTCGACACTCCTAGTTCTACATTCAGCCGTCCTCGGTGACCGGCTGATCACTAACCTAGGCCGTGCCGTGTGCTTTTGGGAAACCATTTCAAAAAGAAAAAGAGAAACAAAGAGAAAATGCAAAAGAAAGCAGGCGGTTACCTTTAAGAAAAGAAGACCGGTAGTTCTTGAAAAACGGGCGGCTGTTTGAGCAGGCGGTCCAAAAGCAAGCGGTAGCCGTCCAAAATGTCAGAGCTTTTGAGTGAAAAATTTTGTCTGAAAAAAGTTCTAGAATGTCCAAATGATTTGGAAACCCCCTATTTATAGGGGCAGAATTTCAAGGGCCAGTAAAAAAAAAACGGTAAAAAAAACCGTTAGCCAATCATAGCGTGACACCTGTCACAGGCGCCACGTGGCATGCCACGTCACCCCTTTGAGGGGAAAATGATTAGGGGATTTCTCCTGCCACGTGGACCAATTAAACTCTGCCACGTGTCATCCACGTGGACCAACCAGAGCCCGCCACGTGTCACCTTGTGAGAAGTCCAAGGTGGACCAATCAGGCCACGACACGTGGCAGGCAGAATGCCAACTAGGAAAGTGGTCTTTAAGGGCCCAAATACCTAAGCAAGCCTAGTCAGTTCTAAGTTTCTGAAAACCTAGTACTGGACACACATTTCAAGACCCTATAAAAGGAAGATGTTCCCTCTAAGGAACATCATTCAGATATTCCAAAAACACACGTGTACATTAATTGCTGTGTATTAACCCCATCATTAATTGAACTCTTTGAAAGCTAAGACTCGGATATTGAGACTGTCTCAGACAGTCGGATGATCACTCCCCGTTCAAGAGGAGCCTGATCCCCTTTACTTTCCGCATCTTTACTTCCGAACACGTTCTAACTTGATTGTCGGAGGCGGAACTCCCACCCACAGGAGTCTCCGTTGTTTTGCAGGTACAGGCGTCCAGAGGTTAGTCTTGGGGTTGTAACTCTCCCGTAGGACATCCAAAAAACCCCGAAACAGATATGATATAGATGCATAATAAAAGATTAACCACGGAAGTTTAGAGTCATGTCATCATTCCACAACAAATTAATTTCAACAAAATAAAGTTAAAAATGAAACATATTCAATATGGGTAGATATTTTTGAAACGCCCAAAATAGTATATGGGACTAATATTATGAAACGGAAGGAATAATGTCTTTCTATTTGTGGTATTGACTTTCTTAAATTGATAGTACTACTTAGGGCCTGTTCAGTTCAGCTTAAGTTCATTTCACTTCAATTCAGTTCAGTTCAGCTCCAATCACTTCAGGTTCAGTTCGGCTCTTAATTTTCTTCTCTCATAAACAATTCATTTCAGCACTATAGTTCAGTTCACTTCAGTTCAGTTGTTTTCAGTAAATCGGAACATACCTTTGATTTTCATTATTATCTTTGAACTGCATAAATGGATTTCATAACTAAACGTTTTTGCTTTTTATTACTCCTTCATTACCTTCACTTTTGAACTGTTATTTAACAGATGAGTAAGTTCTGAAATCGATTTCAAAACATGGTAAAACTTCTAGGAGTGGAAATTTAGCAGAAAGGAAGTCTAAGGAATTCAAAATGATGCCTTTGTTTTCATTTTTTTTTCCCGTCAATAGAAGCTTAATAAATTTATTGAAGTGCACTTTGTAAAATACTCTCTTCTGAGCTCCATGTACAAAACAGCTTCCTTGAAAAGAATAACGAACCTCAATTCTACTTAACTGTTTCCAAATGTAGAAAATTAGCTAGCCGAGAAAGAGGTGAGCTGACTAACCAACTGAAGTTAGGCCTCTATAGATTGGAATTTTGAAATTTGATGAATTCCTCTTCAGTGACGATTTAGTAATACATTAGGAGTTCTTTTTAATATGTATGGGATGGTTCAGTTATTGATTTGATTACACAATCAGTGAAAAAAAGGCCAATTCTCTTGAGGAAAGAGTAGAGAAATTGGAGACTAAAGTAGCTAAATCGGAAAACAAGTTAAGCTCTACGAGAATAGCTCTTTAATCAAAGATACCAAGTTGTTGGTGCAAACTTTGAATTGAATGATAGTGGATGTACTGAAGATCTTTAGTGGTGGAGCAATTTGTGGGTATTAATCTTTTCGTCAATTTGATAATTGTAGCAAGTTTCAAGTATAGATTGATAATGTGAATGAATAAGTTTGTATAGTTAGGAATAAGATGTTAGGTACTTTTTATTGTTGGTTTACACTAAAAGATTGATAATGTGAATGAATAAGTTTGTATAGTTAGGAATAAGACGTTAGGTACTTTTCTCCCACTAAAAGATTCAAAATGTATCCAACAATTAGGAACGGGAGGGAGTAGTTATCTACTTATCTATATAAGGTAATCTGGATGTACTCATCACTTTTATCATGCATTAAAAGTTTGGTCAAAAGTAGACGAGCTACGAACAAGCACGAGCAATGAGCAAGTTATTTGTTGGGAACTGCTGGTATACAACTGTTCACATAGGTAAACATTTCTGCGATGGTTTCCATAGACCATTGTTAAATAAAACTCTAAAAGCTATTTTTTGAGTTGCAATTTTGCTAAGTTGATGGATTAGCTTGGAAAACTGATATTTGCAATGCTTATGGACTTATGGTATTACTGTATGAGACAACTTTTGGCTGTTATGTGTGTGACAGTGCAAGCAACTAGTTAGCTCTGTATTTTGGTGTAAAGTGCTTGACCTGATCTCTTTACTTCTCTAAGGGAAGTTGTGCAGGAAGTCTAGCTGACAGGAGTTTAGGGAATTAAAGTTATGCTTTTGTTTTCGTTTTCACACAATTGAAGCTTAACAATCTTGTGAAAGGGTAGTTTTCACTCTCCGGTCTCATTTCTATGCACCGATTACAAAACAGCTTTCAAGACTAACCTGAGCTTCAATTGTAGAAAATTAGCCGCTGCAGAAGAGATGGCCAGCCGACAAAAGAGCGGCCCCAATTGATTTAAATTTTTAATTGATAGTCATGAAACCTCACATACAACTATACAAGTAGCGTGCACTTGATTACTTCCATACAACATGATAGAAAATAGAAACTTATTCGGTGTTGATTGCATGGAAGATATCCTTATAATAATACTTAATCCGTACTCAAATAATCTCCTTATGGACATAAAATTTAAATCATCAAAAAAAAAAAAAAAAAAAAAAAAAAAAAAAAAATTACAACATTCGATAGTATAAATTAGACTCGGTTCATTGGAGATTAAAATTGAAGATGATATAAACACCGAGAAATATCACCTACACCAATGTACAAGCCACGTGGTATAAAATCCTACCTTTTGACCAATCAAAAACTATAAAGTGATTTATTTTTAAAATTAAATTCCTAAAATCTCATTTGTTTTTTTCTTTGTGAGAGGACCATAATAAGAGAATTCAAGAGTACATGACCACTTTTTTTTTTCCTTGAAAGAAAGATTAAGATTAATCACATAATAAGAGAATTCAAGAGTACATGACCGTTGTGCCACTTGGTACAACCCTACAGTTTTACTAGATGATTTTCTAGAGAACAACAGAGATGGGCTAATGGTGAAGTAAATAATAAAGAATTTCCATGTGGGTTTTAAATTTTCTTAAAAATGTATCAAGCTATAATTTATATTTTAATGCAAAAACAATTTTCCTTTACTTTTTTTTTAATCAATATGTGATTAACGGTGAGATAAAATTTTGTCAGCTATATGGTATGAGCAACAAAGTATTTCCTACGTTGAATAGCTCTTACTTTCAAAAAAAAAAAAAAGTTGAATAGCTCTTAATATTAATTCCAATTTATTTAACCATGTACTTTGTATTAAAATTCTAGCATTACTCCGGTATTAATAGTTGTAATGTATACTTGAAAATTTATGATCATGCAAGGTCTAGTAAAAATTGCTTGAGTATATCTTATCAACGCTGTACTTTGATTTGTAGTCCTCTATAACGAACAAGGGCATACTTTATTTTTTAAAAGTACCCCTTTTCGTTTTTTGTAAATGCCCTAATTTGATTGATTCTAATAAGAAATTTGACTGATGTATCAATTTTAAGATTTTAATCAACTAAACCAGTTGACATTTGCAAAATATCTCCAATAATCAATACACTTAGATTATAATAATGTCGATAATCACGATTTATACATTGATTTTTTTTTTAAAGAAAAAAAACCTAAATAACTATGTGTAGGGAATTTTTATCTCACCCTATTGTGGGTCATGTTTTTAGGCATGGCGACCCTTCAAGGAAAAGAAGCTAGAGAAAAAGAGTCGCCAACAAGTTTTAGGAACTTGTAAACCGTTCACGATTGTGAAGGTTACACCCCATTCACAATCACAGAGATTGCTAACTCCATAGTGGTCTAGAACCATGACTCGATATTCGGGGATGATGGTACGAATTTGACTTTCATAAGAGGTCTAACCTGCCCTAAAATAGGCATCTACTTGATTCTTATTGATATTCAAGCGCGCTTTTCGATCAACACACATACATCAAATTAATTCTAAATCTGTTTAATCTATGTTGGTTGATTATTAATGCACAATTAAATCTAATATTGGTGATCACTTGAATTAAAATCACGTTAAACCTAAATTCAATTTAGGCATGATTTCAATTACAAATTCCCTTTAAACCTGCAATAAAAAGGGGCGTGATCAAGCTATGGCAACAAATCATTAATAATCAAGCGACATATAATTAACATAATTATCATCATAAGAACATCGTTAGTAGTAAGATCCTAGACATGATACCAAATAGATTAATAGCAATCCTTGCATGTTCTTAATAATAAAATCAAAGCGTTATCCTAAACATGATTTCTATTCAAGAAAGTAATTAAATTACTTACTTTGATGCTTCGACTTTCTTGCTATAAAGAACAATACACACGTTAGTAAACTTCAAGAAAGTAAAATCAAGTAAGTAAATAATAAAGTAAATTAAATAGGAACATAAATATAGATTTGGGTCCGAACCCTCATAATATCAACCTTTCACGTCGAGGTCGAAGACAACGTCGAGTATGGTTTGAGAGTATTCGAATCACACAAAGGAAGTATGGTGAGTGATTGGGATGTATCTAAGACGTGTTTAGGCTAAGAACATGGGTTTAGTAATTCTCTCTCGAATTCTTGTCGTGTGTTATTGACGTTTTTTTGTATGTTGTTTCCCGTTGATCAGAAATCAGGAAAAACGACCTCTATTTATAGGGAAAAAAGAGAGTCAAACGATCGGAAGAAAATCAGAAATTCTGACTGTGATAAAAAATTTTGTTGCGCCAGGATAGGCTTGTTGCGTCCCGATGGCCTTTATCGCATCGTGACAAGATTATCGCGGCTCAATGAACCTGTCGCTGTGTGATGCTTCATAAGATAGCGAAGTTCGTACGGAGTTTGGTTTCTGATGGGTTTTCTATGCAAAATATATCCGAACATCTTCTAGAAAATTAAGGATTATCATAAGAGTTCTATTTAATCTCAAATTCTTGATCTTTATCTTTTCGGGAAGGATAGATTAGAACCTTCTAGAAGATTCTAGTTGACTTGGGTTAGGAATATGATCATATTGGGCCTAAATAAAATACTTGGACTCCATATAATCATTAGGTCGTATTAAAGGTGGGCCTAAGCTTGTTTTGGGCTCGGTTTAGTATTTTGGCCAATAATTATTATATGCACCATAGTGCACCTAGAATTAGGTGCACCACGAATATAATATAAAAATTTAGTAAAAAAATCTGAACACTTTGCAAAAAAATGAACATTTTGTAAAAAAATATGAACAGGTCACAAAAAATGAACATGAACGTCCAATTTTATATGTTCATATTTTATAACGTAATGTTCAATTTATATGCAATAAATGTTCAGTTATATTACAAAACTATTAAATTATCCTGAGCCAATAAACTTCTTTCAAAAAATTGTTGTTCATTATAAAATAGTGTTATGTTCATATTTAAATTTCTATATTTATTTTCAAATAATAAATGTTCAAAGTCGAGTAGTGTCATATTCATATATTGATGCTCATTATAACATAGTGTAATGATCTGAAATATTTCAATGTTTATATTCAAAAATTATATGTTCAAATTCTAACAGTATCATATTCATATTTTATATGTTCTTTTTTAGAAACTATAGTTTTAAACTTTATTATATAATTGTTAACTATAGTTTATTTTCAAAAACTTACTATGTCAAATTCGCAAATTCCTACGTGTTACCAACCATATTCACATTTGATAAGTAGACCAATTCGACTGCCTACAATGTGAATTAACAATGAATCCAATTAGTGCTAAACTAAAATTTAGTCGTATGCAATAACAATAATGTTAACGTATTGTGCACTTGTCGACGGGGAAGGTAATACTTGCTCCCCTTTCTCGGTAAACGTTAGTTGATGCGAAATACGAACTCCTTTACACAATACCTTAATTTATGGATCTATAATTATATGAGTATATAATACAGGGAGAAAAACTAATTATTAATCGCAAAGTCAAGATATAAAACGATTAAACGATCCTTTTTGCCGGGAATAAAATGATTATACCGAGTTTTCGTACACAACTAACATTTTTATACTTCCTCCTGTTTCATAGATTTGAGCATCACATAATTTTAAAATAGTGAGTTGAATAGAATAAAATAGAGTAAATTTGTGTTTATTGGGAAAGTATAAATTCTAGAAAAGAGGTTTAAAAAAAATAGAAAATAATTGTGGGAAAAATAGTTTATTTATTAAAAATTTATGACACTTCTGTCAGTTCTTTTATACCTGACCTAATTTGGCTTTAGCATTTTTTTTTTTTTGGCATCCACCCAATTAGTTCACCCTTTGGGCTAATCCAAATTCGGGGTTTATTTTTGAGAGATTAGGTTTCAACCCCCTTCTAATTGTTGTTACGGAGGATCGAACACGCGATCTCCCTACCAAAAGCAATCACTTTTGACCATCTTTTGTGATCTATATTTAAGATAAAATATAGTCATGTTGGATTTTTATTTGAATTGTCTCAACAAATAAAATCTACTCCCTCTGTCGCCAATATTTTGCCCAATTTGACTTTTTACAGTCTCTAAGACGTGTCTTAAAACGACTTTATCTCCATTTTCATACGTGTAAAAATTATAAAAACTAGATATTAATAAAATATGCTATAAGACAATCTAACAAGGTTCCGCATGCATGACTATTTTATCTCTTATATATTAACGATATTTTATGGACAAAGATTTTAAAGTTTGACCCAAATTTTTACTATGGGGCAAAAATTAGGGATGAAGAGAGTATTTGTTATAATTTTTAATCAATAAAAATTACAGATATTGATGATTAGATTTATTCGTTGGCAAAGGTGATAAATGATACTATTAGGAAAGATATGTATGTATTGTATAGTTTCCTTATTATATAGGGTTAAGTTTACACTACTTAGTGTAAACTATATATATGCTTGTAATAGACGAGGCTGAAGCCAATTACTCCCAATATTTCTCTCACTTTACCTGATCTAACATGGTATGTTAGCCAAGTTAAATGAGGGTTTTTGAATTTTTTCGATTCTTTTCAGAATTATTCAAAACGTGATCTTGTAAAAAAAGAACAGAAGAAGTATATATAAGATAATAAGATAAATAAAATAAAAAAAAAAGTTCGAGTATGCACTATTGAAAAAAACTGTTCAAAAAAAGGAAGTGATGAACTTAAAAAAATGGTAGATTTATGAATGTAATGCGCTTAAAAAAAACAAAGGAAATAATTTTATTAACTCCATAACATACCCAACTTACATATCCTGTAGTGTTTTCCAACGCTACAGGTTTAATCAAGGAAAAATTGATTCTAATAATCCCACCTTCGGCCAATTCGTTGTTAATAATCCCACCTTTTTATTATTATGTAATAATCTCACCTTTATGGGGCATTCTTTTCTATTAATTTAAGTGATTCTAATAATCCCACCTTCGACCGATAAACAGATGTACATTGGGTAAGTATTTTAATTGATACGTGTCACTTTGTGTTTGGTCAAAAAAAAAAAAAAAGAATTTAAAAATTATAAAAAAAAAACAAAACCAGCAACCCTCCCCATCCCTACCCCCACCCCCTCCGGCATCCCCCTCTCCACCCCCACCACCGAAATTCCACCCTCACCATCCCCACTCAACCCACCAAAAACTGCCCCTAGAAACCACCCTGATTCCCACCCCAACCCCCAAAAACGACCCCTACCCTTCTCCCCCAACCCAAAAGCCTTCCCTAGCGTCGAACCCACGTTTTTCGGGTTATTTGACACAGGGGAAATTAATAGGCACTACAAGAAAACAACTATTCAACGACGACCAATTACCGTCGGTGAGGCTCTCATTGACAACTAGCTACCGTTAACTGGCTATCGGTGCAATGTTCATTGGTGATTCCCGTTTCACTGACAGTTAGGTTGTCCGTAAGCGTGTCATTGACGGTTTTAGAAGCTATCGGTGAATATTTGACCACCGACCTCTTCAAAGCGTTAGTGATGCCGCTGGCTATCGATAATCAAATTCCACCGACAGCTAAAGGCTATCGTTAAACCTGGAAAAAAATTATAGTCCTACCCACGACCCAAAGTCCCAAACCCCCTACGACCACCAACCACCAACAACCACCCACGAACACCCGTACCACAACTACACCTAAACCGCAATTCTAAATTAAACAAACAATAACAATAATAATTCAACATAATAAACTAACCTAGATCAAAATTTAAAAAAAAAAATAAATAACCAAAAAAAAAATTACAATTCGAAAAAAAAAATTCATCAAAAACAGTTCAAAGGGGATAGGGAGGGTGACTGGTTTTTCTTTAATTTTTTTAAATTTTTCCGTTTTTTCTTTTTTATAATTTTTTTTTTTTGTTTTTTGAACAATCACAAAGTGGTACGTAGCATATTAACCCATCAAACCGGTTACCAACTAGTCAGGGACCAGTAAAAGAGAATGCCCCATAAGGTGGAATTATTAGATAATAATCGGAAGGGTAGGATTATTACCAGCAAACCGGCCAAGAGTGGTATTATTATAATCAATTTTCCTTTGCTCCAAAAGTAGGAAGTTGAGGGAGGCCAATCTTGTCTTTCGAAGGAGGTTGAAAACCATTTTTTCGATGGAGAAATCATTATTATAAACCTAAAAGAACAAAATAAAAGCATAATAAACTCTAAATAAACAATGATTGGGGCTTTCCACCGATAAAAACCAATCAATTGAAATCCCCTTCAAAAATCAACAATAGAGGCTAAGATTTATGAAAGAGGAGTGGCAAACCTTTGATGTATAATATTTGCATAACTCAATGTGAAAAGAGCATGAAAAATTGTGCACTCATGATGGATTATGTGCCAAAACCGATTTTTAGTATATTCAATTACTTTGGCTACATATTTTATTGAATTTAATAACTAAATTTTTAGATGGATATCAAATTTCTCTCTCTATGTTTGTCTACTTGTGTGGAATCAAATATTTTCTCTGTTTCACAAATATTGCAACAATTATCATTTTATGAAGTTTCACAAATATTGCAATTGCAATATTACCTTATTTGTACATTTTTCCTCTCTTTCTCTCTTATCGTCACATGGGTCCATATCTTTATTCCTCTTTATCTCTCTCCTTTTTTAAAAATTTATGCCCCATCCCCTTGTTGCAATATTAGGGGAACGGAGGAAGTATATTATTACTAAGAGTCTACTGAGCATATTAAGGCGGGTGGCACGTTATGTTCTTGTTAATTAAAAAAAAGCAAGTTTCAACATTAAAATCATTAAATAAGGCAACGCTATACATGGCTAATTGAGGTGGTTAATTTAAGTATAATAAGTTCCATTTGAAGCTTAATGTATTTGAAAAATCATCCATATACCTTCATCAATCACTACCACTCACCCCACAAAAGTCAAAACACAAGAAATTGAAAGATGAATTTATCTACCATTGAGCACATCTCCGAATGCTTTGTGAAGCCAAAATATGAGGTTGAAGAATCAAAACTACCATACCATCTAGCTCCCAAGGATTTATCCATGCTTTCATTTCATCACATTCAAGCCGGTCTCTTATTCATTAAACCTTCCCATCTAAGTAATGATCAAGAATTTTCGATCCATGCATTCCTTGACGGACTTAAAGAATCACTTTCTATCACCCTCGTCCATTTCTACCCATTGGCAGGTCAACTTGTCTCAGAGATAGATGAAGACAAACACGAATGTCGAGTCTATGTAGATTGTAACAAGGGCTCTGGGGTTAGATTTATTCATGCTGCTTTAGGCATGGTCGTTTCTGATATTTTGTCCCCAAAGGACATACCTTTGGTTCTACGGTCATTTTTTAACCTCAACGAAACAGTCGTTAACTATGACGGTCACACAAAACCTTTGTTATCGGTGCAAGTTACAGAGCTCCTAGATGGGGTCTTTATTTCATGTTCCATGAATCATTGTATCTCCGATGGAACTTCATACTGGCATTTTTGGAATAAATGGTCCGAGATACATAGAGCAAACCAAAACAATCAAGTTTGTGAGTCAGATCGTCTACCAATCCACAACCGTTGGTTCCCCATTGATTATACTCCCCCCATTGCCCTACCCTTTACCCATAGAGACGAATTCATAAGACTCTTTGAAGCTCCTCAACTTAGAGATCGGATCTTCCATTTTTCATCCAAATCTATAGCAAACTTAAAAGCCAAAGCCATCAAAGAAAGCAATAACACCAAAATTTCCTCCTTTCAAGCTTTATGTGCACTTGTTTGGAAGTCAATGGTACGAGCAAACCGCTTACCAAATGATCAAATCATCCATAACTATTTACTTTACTTGCTAATACAAGGCACAGGATAAATCCACCTTTACCTGAATTCTATTTCGGAAACTCTATCAAAGCACTCGACACAAGTACTACAGCTGGCGAATTACTTGAAAACAATTTAGGTTGGGCTGCATCATTGTTGCAACAGTCAGTGAAAAATCTTGATGATAAACTTGTGCGTGAGTTTGTCAATGATTGGTTGCAATCTCCTTGTTGTTTCCATCATGAAGACCTTCATGATAATACTACGATCACGATAGAAAGATCGCCGAGATTTGACATGTATGGCAATGAATTTGGTCTAGGGAAAGCAGTAGCTGCTCGAAGTGGGTATGCAAACAAAGCTATTGGGGTGATATATGCTTGTCCGGGACACGAAGGGGGCGGAGCTGTGGATCTCGAGATATGTGTGCCACCGGATTCAATGAATGCTCTCGAATCAGACCGTGAATTCATGGCTTTTGTATCACTACTGCCGCAGTAAGCATAAGAATTCATGGCTTTTGTACCATATGGTATGGTATGTTTTGTATGTTGTATGTGGTGTTCTCCATGGTTTGATATTTAATAAGATATTTCTAATTTTGTTAACATAATGTTAATTGTCTAGTGCTGTATGTTAACATTGATAAAAATTATTGTATAATGGTTGGTTTTGTGTTCCCATTAATGAAAGTTTACATGCAAATGTTGTATGTTAACATTGATAAAAATTATTGTATAATGGTTGGTTTTGTATAATGGTTAAAAGGTTAACCGATTTTCCTAATTATCAATTTTTATCGAACAATAATTTTACACCTGAATTTGCATCGTAAACTTTGTCTAGAATGTATACATGCAACATTATTTGAACAATTACAGGAAGCTAATCCTGGAATAAATCTTGTTCTTCCTGAATTCTCAACTACTGCAATTCCTGAATTCTTAGCTACTGCATCTATTCATGAAATGCAACTTCTGATATATTACAAGTTAATGAGGCCACTGGTGAGCAATCTTCTGCTGGAACACACCCTTTTAATCAGGTCATATACATATATGGTCGTGTTATTTATGATTATGAGCTACAATACTATTAGTAGTTGTGTTTTAGATACTTTGTTTTCTTGTTGTCATGCTATTGTTGCTTAGAATTTATATATATATTTTTTGTGAAGATTTTCATATCAAATATGTTATCCCCAACTTCTCCATAATAACCAAGAAAGTGATGTTAATTACCAAATAAATATGAATTTATTCCCCAAATTACCTCAGTCAAGACACCTTGTGCAACATTCATGCGCCCCAAACAGCCTGTCCAGTAACACGATTGCACTGCATAATGAGACTTTTAAATACCTGTAAAGAAGAATCAAGGTTTGAAGACACTCGACCATAGGGAGAGGAGCGGTAGGAACCACTCGCATATAGTAATAAAAGGAGAGGAATAAGCAAGCCATCAGTAGGGAGTTTGGGTTCGTTCCGAAATTAGAAATATATTGTTGATTAAGTTCGGGATGGAAAATCAACCAGCTTTCCTTGGCGGGCCGAAATGACTAACTGAGTAAGGGTGATTCGTCTCTAAAGAGAATAAAAGCTGAGTTTGTGATTAAATGAATACAGTTTTCGTATTCATTTTCTCATTAAGTTCATATATATACAATAGTTAATCTGGAATATTGTTAATAATATAGTAATCAGATTATATTCCTAAGGCATGATATAATTTTGGTATTAATTTAAAAGGATTTTATTTAAAGTATTCTATTGTTAAAAGAGAATTTTCTAATAATATGTTAATATCTTTATTGAAAATTAAATAAAAAGATTTATCCTTTTTATCTTTTAACAAAATAATATTTTATCTTTTTTCTTTTAAAACAGATTTTATTTTGAGTTTGACTGAGTATTTTAAAATGTGTGAAATATGCCTAAATAATAGGGAGTAGTTAACTCTAGCGGAGAAAAGCCAGGGAAGCCATAATTTCCACTTCTTGAATATGCCGCACGTCTACTTGAGCTTGAGCAACAAGCAAAGGAATTCGTGGGGAGTATGGGAGGAGAGGGATAATGGCTGAGGCATTAACATTTTCTATATAAAGCATTGATGATAATCTGATTAAAAATATAGCATTACACAGAGAAAGAGCAATATATATTTCAGAAAGCTTTTTACGTTTATTTTGAGAGTTGAGTTCCTAGTCTTTCATATCTTCTCTAATACATAGGAGTCTGTAGATTACTGAGTTGTAATCTGGGGACAAAGGGTTTTGAGTGAATTGTAAAGTGAGACTTGTGTGAGTCTTCAAGTGTTGTAAAAGTTTCAGAGTCAGAAACTTTAGATAGAGTAAAGTACGGTTGAGGGATCGTAGTTAGGGAATTTGAGTTCCCGAAGGAACTTGAGCTGGGTCATCAGTCCATCTTTGTAACAGAGTTATTTACATAGTGGAAAAAAATTAAAACCCATATCTCTTGCACTCTATTGTTCTTTAGTATTTAAATTCCGCAAAAAGTTTAACACACAACCCTATTCTACAATTCACCCCCTGTTTTGTAGAAGTCATCGTACTTTCAATCTGACATTAATAATCTGATATCTAATATTTATAATACAATATCTGATATTAATAATCTAATATCTAACATTAATGATCTAATATCTAACATGAGTAATCTAATACCTAACATCAATAATCTGATATCTAACCTGAGTAATCTAATATTCAACATTAATAATCTAACACTTTATTAGCACAATTACAACAATTTTAAAATCTTAGAGACTAAGATTAACTCAAATAACATATCGAATCCATTTGTAGCAATCCTATGATAATGAAGAGCATTAAGATGAGTAGCAGCACAAGTAGCCAACTGATGAATAAACATTTGTAAAGCTGAGCTTCCTCAAGACTCGCCACCGTCAAAACGACGGCGCCCACATCGAAACCCTTGAAAGCTGGCACACTGAAAGATGTATTCAATACCATGATTTGTTTAAAGTGTTGGGATAATTATATGGTTGTCATTTGAAAAATGACAATTATAATTTTTAAAAATGAACCGTTTAGATTTAATGAATTTTGAATTATTTTTAAAAGGTAATATTAATTAAAAATCAAATTAATTATTTCTTGAAAAAAAGTTTAAATTTAATTTTAATTTTTTTGTAATTTTATTAATAATTAAAACTAAATTTCATAAATTAATTAGAAAAAAAATTCAAAAATTAGAATAACTAATTTTTAAAATTTGAAAATTGATTCCTAAAATAAAATAAAAAAATGAATTTTAAGTAATTTTAGCGATTCAAAATAATTTACAAATCGTTAACTCATGGTTGTCCAATTTTTAAAATTATGGTAGTCCAAATGACTACTACTATAGAATTTTCAAGTTTGCTTTAGCTTGTTTGTTGTTGTGGTTTCGTCGGTGACATTTTCTCTCTTCTCCGCCATTATTGGTGTCTTTTCTTCAATTGTTAGTAATAATTGCTCTCTGTCCTATTTTCTACTATTTCCCATTCATGAGGAGTATTCTTGGGAAGTTTTGCGTTAAGCTAGGTGTTTGTGGTTGATCGGTGTTGGTGGATAATTGTTGTGTTTATTCGGGAGGATTTGATGATTGATTGTGATTGTTGATGTTGGCAATTGTTGATGGCTACTGATGGTTTGAAGCCGGAGAATTCGACCTCTATTTATAGGAAATATAGGTCGGCTACTTAGAGGTAAGGAAGATATTTGAAAACTGGGAAAATCGGATTGTCGCGGGACGACAACCTTTGTCGCGCGGTGATAGACTTTGTCGCACCGCGACAAGCCTTGTCACATTGCGACAACAGTTGTGATAATTGAAGAAAATATTTTTTCTACTATTTCCCATTCATGAGCAGTAAGCGCCAAGTGATAATTGCTCTCTATCCTACCGAACATTTTCAACACCGGTAAAAGATCAAGAGCTCGACGAAGCATTAAGAAATTAGAATTCCATCTAGTAGGAACATCCATCCAAAGCTTTACACCTGTAGCTAAATTACAACTAGAAACACACCGCTCATACCTTATAAGTCTAGCTTAAGAAGAATCAACATACTTCACATTCTCCCGAACTTTTGCAATAGATTCATCAATGACTTTCAAACCTTCTTTGACAATTAAGTTTAAGATATGGGCAGAGCATCTAACATGAAAATATTTCCCGTCAAGAGGTAATTTAGCCATTTCATCCAATTCAATTTGGAGTTTCCGAACCATAGAATCCATATTACTTGCATTGTCAGTCATACTACAAATTTTTCTTTCAATACGCCAATCTTTGATCAAACTAAAAACCAAATTATAAATTTCATGATCATTATGGGGAGGTGGAAAATTCCTAAAGCTCAGCACCTTAGACCATAATTTCCAGTCATTATCCACAAAATGGGTCGTAAGAGACAAATAACCACGAGTAGTACAAGCTGTCCATACATCACAAGTCAAGGACACTTTACTTGTTAAGGCCTTAAACATATTACGAACATATTGCTTTAACACATCATGCTCTGTCATGCACCATTTCAATATTGTGTTTCCAGAAATAGTTCTAACCTTGGAATTCAAATATGTATGCAATTCCCTAAACCCCTCATGTTCAACAATACTTAAAGAATAACCATGCTTCAATATAGCTCTAGCAAATAACTTACAATATTCTTTTTGGTCAAATTCAGATGCATTAGACTCATTAGACTTATCTGAATCTTTATATTGTGGGAACTTATCAAGGTTTCTCTTTAGATTAGACGTACCAGTCAAACCACTATGTTTCTAGATTAGTCTTTTGCAAAACTTGCATGCAGCATGTTCACCATTAATCTCAAAATTCTGCCAAATAGGAGATCGCTTTCCTTGAATTGGAGATATTGATTGATGGGGTTCAGGTGTTGGTGTAGCATTTCCAACACTCATGCATGTATTTGATGCTTGCTCAAACTCAAAGTCACCCACTACACCAAACAATCAGGCAAAGATTAGAAGTAAGATCAATAAAAATGCATAATTTATTATACTACTTTGTAATAAAGAGAATTTTGAAATATATTTTGTAATAGTAAGACATATGATTGCCAATATTTTTGTTCTACTCTTAATTCATACATAGTACTTAGTAAAAGAGATACACAACACCTAAAATCGAGCAACTGTGACAGCAAAATCAGAAACTTATAAATCTGGCGATTCTATATACATGCAAATCAATTAATTTTTGCCAATTACTTTACAATGGCATATAGTATAAGACAGGAGAGATTCTCTGCAGCCAATAACAGCAAAGCATAGCAATGAAAGCCAGCAAGCCCACTCTATTCAAACCTATATATAACACGCATGACAGTTGCAAGAACTACATCTACAGTGGTAGCTGACCGGAAATTGACCATATGCACACCAAACTTCCTTTAAAAACACTGAAGATAACAAATTTTATTGTTTCTGAATCATTATCTCCTTAACTGAAGCATATTAATGGAATCTTATCAATTATAAAAATTTAATAACGGTCCCTCTCACTTATAGAGCAATTAACAATTCAAAATGAATTATAATGACATTAATTAGAATGAACTATACCTCTTTCAGCTGTGTAATCAAATCCATCCTCAGCCATGATAGTTTGACCCCTTTAACACCAAAACATATTAACAGATTAAACCCCTAAAAATTATCAACAACATCTAAATCTTAAAATTTGCCCAAAACGTTTTAATCCCTAAAATTATTTAAAATCAAAATGCTAAGCATAATATTAAAATGTAAAATTAACAGATTAAACATATAAATTGTCGAAAAACAATGTTGAACAATTATTAAACAGGAATATCAAATATTTAGATCCTTAATTTAAGAGTAAAATTCGAACCTGAAAATTGGACCGATCACTCACTCCTTGTTGAAGGTAGAATATGGGAGTGAGAATTGGAGATTGAGAGTGGGATTGTGTGAGTCTAAGAGAGGCCGAGCAGTGATGAATTATAGCCATGGGTGGATATCTGAATTTTAGTATATTAGGAAAGCTAGACTCTAATGGCGGCAATGGCGAGATTTGCGCTGAGAATTTTGGTATATTAGGAGATCTACACTCTAATGAAGGTGATAATTTGAGAGTGAATTACTGATGATTGTATTTATATATTTACTGATAATTTGAGAGTGAATTACTGACATTCACGCTCTAATCACTCTTTTTATTATATATATATATATATATATATATATATATATATATATATATATATATTCTTGTTAGCTAATTAAGTCATAAACTATCACATTTTTCTCCAAATAACTATCAATTTAGGATTATGTCATATTTTTTTCCCTAATTATATGAGTTATTTTCCTATTTAAGCTTATTAAAATATTTTCAATAAAATTCTCTGTTATCAAATATTCAAATGTATTACAATTTATATGTCTCAAAAAAACCTATAAAAGTTTATAAATACCACTACTTTTTGGATGCATGTGCATTTTTTATTTAAATTTAGTAATTACGATTTACGAATACTACTACTTTTAAGATGCAAGTTCATTCTATATTTCAATTAAACAATTATGGTATACGAATACTACTACTATGTAGGTGCATGTGCATCAATGTAGTAAATTACGGTTTACAAATACTATTTGACCTTAGGCTTGTTTATTTTATCCTATATTTTATATAAAAAAAATTCAAATAAAAAAAATTTAAAAAAAATAATAATTTCAAATAATGATTGAATTGATCATGATAATGATTGAATGCGATAATAATCTGACCCACATAATTTACCTGTACCCAATCATGACTTGACTTGTTTGTACTCGAGAAAGTGGTGACCCGAACAAGAGCTGTTAAAAGGCTTTTATTTTTCTATTTTATTATTCATTTGCCTATTTAATCTTATTTAAATGTTATGAATAATGCCAATTAAATGTTTAAAATAAATGCCATTAAAAAAAACGTGAACTCGGATATGAACTTATAAAAAATAAACAAGTTTAGATAATTTAAAATAAAATAAGTTTAGAAAAAAAATTATTGTATTTTAACTTATCTAAACTAAACCTATTTTTTCCGAATTTGTATGAACTGTCTGTAATTTATCTAAACAAGTCATCTCGAATATGAACTTATCTGAAATTGTTATCCCCAAATAGATTAGAATAGGGTTTGAATTTATCTTCTAAAAATCTAAACTAAACCTATCTTATCTAAACTTATTAGAATTTAACTTATCTGAAATTATTTCTCTTATAATAAGCGAAGTAATTGATAATGAGTCAATGTGAATGTCATTACATGAACTATTAACGAACCGACCCAAAAAATGTAACTGAACCTGATATGACCCGACTTGAAATCAACCCGATACCCAAATTAACCCAATATTTGAGATCCGAGCCCGAACATGACCTGAGTTGGAAATGATCCGACCTAATTATAATCCGCAAATAATAGACTTGAACAGAACCCGACTTGAACCCGAACATGACCTTACCTGATTGTAACTCGCAAATAATCGACTTGAACCGAACCCGATTTGAACCCGAACATGACCCGACTTGTAAATGACCCGACCTGATTGTAACCCGAAAATAATCGACTTGAACCGAACCCGACTTGAACCCGAGAATGACCCGACTTGAAAATGACCCAACCTGATTATAACCCACAAATTGTTGACTTGAACCAAACCCGACTTAAACCCGAGAATGACTTGACTTGATTATAACCCGCAAATTATTGACTTGAACCGAACCCGACTCCAACCCGAGAATGACCCTAACCCGTTTTAACTCGTGACAACCCGAATTAAACCCGACCTATTATTCACCCAACCCAAATGTAACCCGACCTGTTATTAACCCGACCTAAACTCGACCGAAACCCGAAAAGATGTATGACCCGACGTTACCCGACTCAAGCTTGACCCAACCCGAACCCGACCCGTAAAGATTATGAAATTAACCTGAAATGACCCAACCCGAGTTGACCCCACCCACACTTACCCGACCCAAACCCGACCCGTTTATCCGAATTGACTGCTCTAATGCTGACATTTATCCTCTGGACGATCCATTTAGTGTTGTTGATGCACACACTGCAAATAACCTCTTCAATGTAAAATTTTCACCCTAACAACGTAATTTTTTGTTTATTAAATCAATATAGAATCTGATATTTGGCTTCTGAAATTGTGGCAGGAATACATTATGGAAGCACTACTTTCTCAAAAGACTGTATTACTTGTGACACATCAAGTTGATTTTCTTCCTGCATTTCATTGTTGTTTGGTGAGTCTTCCATCAATTGCTTATATGCTTTTGGAGCTTTCTCCTTTAAATGCATGTGCTTTATTAATCTCAACCGTTAATGTATGGATAAGAAGCTTTTAATTTTTGATATGTCCATTGTGTCTTGAATCCTTGTTCAACTATATTCACTTTCACATTACTTTGTTACATTATGGAGTATTTTTCTATGCACGTATACCCTGAAATCATTAATGTAAGAAAATTTTTCTTGTTTGCAGCTGATGTCAAAGGGTGAAGTCCATAAAGCAGGATCGTATCATGAGTTATTAGCTTCAAGTTCGAAATTTTTGGACCTAGTAGACACACAAAATGACTGTTGGTACTGATACGATGACTGAAATCAGCACCTTTGAAAGAGATGACTATCCTTCAAAAGAGATTAAAGGAGGGAACATTGAGGAACATCATCAAAAATTAAAAGGGGATCAGTTGATTAAACTAGAAGAAAGAGAAATCAGAGACACTAGTTTAAAGCCATATTTAAGCTACCTGAAGTAGAATAAAGGCTATTTGTACTTTCCCATTGTTGCTCTTGCTCATCTCACCTTTGTCATTGGTAAGATTTTACAAAACATTTGGATGGCCTCATGATGATCCTCATGTCAGCAAATCAAAATTGATTCTAGTTTAAGTCATCTTTGGGTTATGCTTGACTCTCATTCTACTCATCAGAAATTCTCATTCTGCTCGATTAGTAATTATTAAACTTTTATTTATTATTACTTAAGTATATATCGGTAGTGTCACGGAAACAATATTTTGTAATGTAACATACGTATATTACTTCGTTTATTTTTATAAATAGGGAAATTATCAATGGTACTCTCTAGGTTCGGGTTTTTCTCAATGGTACACCTACTCAATTATTCTTTATCAATGGTATACCTAAGGTTTCACACAGTTATCAGTGCTACACCTACCGTACCATTTCCGTTTTTTTTTTTCCGTTAGTTTTGGCTTTTTTTTCAACTTTTTAACTTTTAAAAAAAAATTAACTATTTTTAACTTATTTCTCAAAAAAAAAAAACCCTTCTTTCTCCCTCATCTCCCTACCATGGCCTTCCTCCAATCCCTTCCACCACCTAGGCCAACAACACTGTGGCGCCACCCCCCCCCCCACCACCACCACTACATCCCCCGGCCTCAACAATAACTCCCCTCTTCTCCGCCGGAGTTAGCTTGGAAACCTCCTCTTCCCCGTCGGCCAAGCCATCCCCACCCCTTCCCCTTCTCTTTCCTCTTCCTCGAGCTCTCCATTGAAGCAGCGTGCCCAGCCCCCTAAATCACATGGTGGGGTTTCGATGTAGGGGGTGGCAAGCAGTGGGGTTTCGATGTAGTGGGGTGGGGTTTCGATGTAGTGGGGTGGGTTTCCAATTTAGGGTTGGGTGGGATTTCAAGGTGAAGTTGGGGGTCGGAAAGAGGAGTGGGCTGCCATGGTCAGGGTGGTTCGATTCGGAGGGGTTTTCAGGTGGCGGGAGTCGGTGGAGGTGGAGGTGGAAGGCAAGGTTATTTGGTTCAGAAGCGTTTTGAGGTGGCGGGGGTAGGGGGTCTGAACGGGGAGGGGGAGGGGGGTGAAGGTGGAGGGGGGCTACTGAAAAGAAAGAAAGATGGGTTTTTTGTTTTTGTTTTTGTTTTTTTTTTTTTTAATTTAAGGTTTAAAAAAATTAATTAATTGATTTTTTTAACTTTTTTTTTAATTTTATTATTTGGACTAATCAGGTGTCGCCACGTGTTAGTTTTTTTTTAATTTTATTATATTTTAATTTTTTTGGACCAATCACAGGCTGCCACGTGTCAGTTTTTAAAGTTAAAAAAATGAAAAAGCCAAAATTAACGTTTTTTTTAACAGAAAGGGTACGGTAGGTGTACCGCTGATAACTGTGTGAAACCTTGGGTGTACCACTGATAAAGAATAATTGAGTAGGTGTACCATTGAGAAAAGCCCGAACCTGGGGGGTACCATTGATAATTTCCCTTATAAATATAATGATATATTTTATATTTATTATTACCTTTTAGATTTAACTAACTAATTAATGATTAATAACTAACTAACAATATATAGAAATAGGATCATATGAGACCACCCCCCTTATGTGAGAACCCTATTATATGTGAGGACATATTACAACCGTTGGATCAATTACATCCAACGATCATAATACAACCCGGTAAAACAAAACAAATTTATTTCAAATTTATTTCCTGCGTTTTTTTTCTCTCCTCCTTCTTTTTCGCTCAATTTTCTCTCTCCTCCTTCAATTCTACGGTTTTCTACTCTGTTTCCCTCTGATTTTTCATCACAAGTTCTTCAATCTTCATCAATTCTTCGTTAATGTGAGTCTATTGTTTATACATTTGCTGATTTTCAATTAATTTTATGTCACATTCATTGTTTATTTTCGTTTTGATTTTCGTTTAATTTGTTCTGATTATCGTTTTTTTTTGTTGATTTTAGTTTTATTTTCGTTTTCTTGAGTAATTATCAAGTTAATTTTAGTTTTATTTTTGTTGAATTTAGGTTTTACTAAGTGTTCTTGCTTTGGTTTTGTATTTGCGAAATTATGTTGTGGTTCTGTTGCGATTTTTGCTTGATTTTGTTTCGATTATGTTGTTTATTTTCGTTTTTCTTTTCGTTTAATTTGTTTTGATTTTAGCTCATTAATTTTAGGTTACTTTGTGTCGATTATGTTTTAGTTTGTTTTTTTGTTGATTTTAGTTTTATTTTCGTTTTTTTGAGTAATTATCAAGTTATTTGTAGTTTTATTTTGCCTGAATTTAGGTTTTTACAAGTGTTCTTGCTTTGGTTGTGTATTTGAGAAATTATGTTGTGGTTTTGTTGCGATTTTTGCTAGATTTAGTTGCGAATATGTTGCGTTTTTGTTGCTATTTTGTTGTGATTATGTTCTGGTTATTTGTAATACATTGTTTTAGCAGCTCTTTTGCGATTAGCTCTGAGGGCTCTACCTAACTGTCATCTTCTTGGTTAGTTAGAACTATGAACTGTATGTTTGAGTCACTAGTGAGCAGTTTTATGCTAGTAACCTGTTCTCACAAAGCTCAAGCTTCTTTGTAAACTACAACAGTTCAACAGAGTCATGTTCACAGTGTATTATTCTTGAAATTGTGTTGATTATTTGAATCCTTAGTGCTTCTTCAACTAGCCTTGGAATTGCCATGTTCACAGTGTAATAAGACATTATCGGAAAATAATACTAATGCAACATAGATCTGATTAGCTTTAAACACCTCAGATGGGAAAACCTCCTCATTAACATGTGTAGGTGTTTGCTCATTTAATAAATGAGTAATCAACTATTCTCATTTTTATATGACTTTGCTCATTTTTTGTTTGTTTGTTTGTTTTTTTTCCCTAATTTTAGTTATTTTTTACTTAATTTGTGAATTTGTATTGTTATTTTGTGAATTTGGGGGTTGCCGTGCGATGAAAGAGTAGGGGGTTAAAAAGGTTAGGGGTGTGTGAGTTGTTATGAGGTGAGGGTGACTTTCATGGTGAATATCCTTTGAGTTGTGCATATTAATTGAATCCGATATCAATTTTTCTTTTTATTTTTTAACTATCAGCATATATCTAGTTAATTTAGCCTCTATGATTTTGAAGATTAAGGTATGTTGGGTTGTTCTCTTTACTGAACTCATTCTATAATATCTTGGATTGGACTAATTCTGTTGCTTCTGCTTACTGCTTTGTTAAGTTCATTTGTGCTATACTTAGTTAATATCCAGAATTATAGCTATGCCTTGTTTAAATGTCTTTGATTTGCCTTTGGCATATAATTTTTAAATTGTTTAAATGCTGAAAATGCCTATTCTTTGGAACTTGAATCTGTCATAAGAGGTTTGAGGCTTTGTTTTAGAGATAGTGTGGGAGTAGTGAAGATTTAGCGTAAAGGCCCTTGTTTGTAGCTTATCATTTTAGTAAAGAGTGGTTGCACAATTATAATGTGTTGGTTTTTTATGTAAGGGTAGCTTATGTAAAGACACTGACATGTGAAGGAGGAGACCTCACCACATGGATTAAGGAGCAATTATGTGACCCCGTGGGAAATTTGTACTCTAAATTGCTGAAGGTGCATATTCTTTGTTTTCTATAAAAGTTAGTTGTGAATTGAGGCAATACTGTGTTTAGACCCCAGGAACTTGTTGAATTGTAGGGATACCAGGGACATTAGAATAGCTTTGGTATAATTACATGTGTGTATGATAGATAACAGAGCTTGCAACTTGTACAAGGGTAGAAGTGAGCATATGGTCATTCCCCAGCCCCAATCCCGACCTATCCCGACACCCTAACCATGGATGTCCCATACGTAGCTTACCTGTCCTACCCTTGTACCATATTAGTGTCAGACTTGGAACTCTGCCCAGACCTTGTAAAATAGTGATTTGTGCCTCCTCCCCTAAGCTAACCTATGAAAAGTTGTCTGAATCTACATCATAATTATCAGCCCAATCCCTATCCTCCCTAAGATACATCTTCTGGTTGTATCTTAGGGAGGATAGGGTTAATATCACATTTCTGTACCACATTTCTTTGGTCATTTCACATCCACTTTGCTCATTTCATATTCACTTTGCTCATTTCATATTTTCTCTTTTCATTTATATTAATCTTATTATGTATTTTTTTTTATTTTTTTTTATTTTTTTTTCTTTTTTTTTTATTTACAGAAATGCCTTATGGAGCTTGCAACGGCATCTACAAATCTAGTCTTGGCATACATGGATTTCAGTCAAAAACATGAAACTGTTGTCAAGTATTTTCTAAACAATGAGAAGATTCAAAAGCTGAAGGAAGATGCAATGACCATTTGTGATGAACAAAAGATGAGCTCTAAAGCTTTGACTGAAGATATGCCTCTCTCATTTAGCCAAGATGAACAGTATTGGCAAGATCCAGCTGTAATTGAAGCTTGAGATAGGTTTTCAAAGATTTCAGGTAATGGCAAGCATGCTGAATCTACAATCAATGCTAGGGTTGATCATCTAATTGAATCAGAACCAATTGATGTTACTAAGATTGCTGCTGAATGCGTTCACATAGCAAGTGGTATACCTGATGTTGAAGCTCCATCTGTTATCATACAGCCTAAGGTTGTTGAACATGTGTTTAAAAAACTTGGAGAGTCAAGTATAAGATATAGTTTAAGAAGTTCAGTTGCCAAAGGATATGGAACTCCTTCATTCAGCTTAGGAATCTCTTCTCAAGAAACTGATTCTCAGGAGAAGTCCCCTAGCATTGCACCTACTGATGAACCTGTAGTTGTTCTTGTCAGTGCACAAGTTGGTGCTTCTAAATTAGCTGTTGCTGCTGTTGCTAATGCTGTGAATGCTCAAGAAGATCCAATTGCGCTTAAGAGAAAAGGAGATGCTGAAAATGAGAGTTGTATTCCAAAGAAGCGTAAAGTGCAACCATCGTGCAGATAAGATCTCCTTTTAAGTCTCGGATTATCAACATATATACACCATTAACCGCAGTTCAGAAAGGTGTTACGGATTCATTTTTTCATGAGAAGAAAAATCGTTTGTAAGTATTTATTCAATTTTTCAATTCTAGAAATTGGCAACTAAACCTATTTTTCTTTCTTAAAACAAGTCTAGCTCTATATTCTCACTTTACATATCTACGATTGAAATTATTTTAACTTCCCTGAATCTTATATGTAGTGATGCAGGGTTTTTATGCGAGGGTGAGCCTGATAGTGAAGTAATGTTATTTTAACTTGAAATGCTAAAAACTCAGAGCAAAATTCATGGCGATATCATTAATGCATGGTCTACTGTTCTGAATTATAATGAGCAATATAGAGATATCAATTCTAGTGGACGTTTCTTTTTCGGTCTTAATGCAGTTTTAAGTTCAACTCGTTCATTTTATTTTGTTGTATTTTGTTCATTTTCACTTTGCTCATTTCATATAATTTTTTATATTTGAATGTAGATGTTGTTTTGTATTTGCAAAAACTATTATTAGTTCCTTGCTCATTTGTCAAATGAGCAAACTATTCAATGCTCATTTGTCAAATATTCTTGCTCATTTGACAAATGAGCAAAAAATAAATACTTAACTAATTTAAGTCTCTTATTGGATACTAAATAACATAAAATCTTTTGATAAAGTATTTGAAATATAGAACTAATTTAAGAAATTTGCCTATTATAGTTATCTTCAAGGCATAATCATGTCATGGTTGTTTGTTTGCACTTTGTAGTGTATTGTCTTGCGTTTGCTCATTTATCAAATGAGCAATTAATTTTTGCTCATGTCAAATGAGCAATTAATTTTTTGCTCATTTGCCAAATGAGCAATTAATTTTTTGCTCATTTGTCAAATGAGCAAAACATTCACTGCTCATTTGTAAAAAAAATTTCAATTTACTCATTTTATATGACTTTTCTCATTTCATATTCACTTTTCTCATTTGTTATTTACTTTTTTATTTATATTCATCTTATTTATGTATTTTTTTAGGATTGCCTTTTTCAATACGAAAGTGATTGTGCTCAAGAAAGGAATAAAATGTTTTGTGAGGTTATGGAGTTGGAATTCAGCAAAACAATCATCCCAAAGAAAGATATTGAGCTTTTCTTTTTCCCAGTATTTGAAAAAGATCATTATCATCTGGTATGTTTTAACACCACCACAAACTGTGGTACAATTGAGGTTATTGATTACAGTGAAGGTCCTAGAGAAAATAAGAAATTGCTTAAAAATTTGGTATGTCTTCTGGCACTTCTTCATCATCATAAATCACTTCATCATCAATATCCCCATTGATGCATGTCATGTTGTTACCAGATTCCTTATTCATGTCTCGTCTCATTAGATTCCTGAATGAAATTCCATGTCCTTGCGGAGCCAGTGACGGTGGTACCCTAACCCTTTCAGGATTCTCCTCTGAATATCTCCTTTCTCCCATAACAAGAAAATACACACACACACAGACACACACACACACATACACAGGCACACACACACACACACACATACACACACGCACACATAAACACACGCACACATACACATACACACACACACAGAAGCACACATACAACCTGTAATAGAATCTGAAATCAGATTCTGAAATTAGTTTCTGAAATCAGAATTGTGTAATGTGTGGGTAGGTGGCAGTAATGGCTCACGATTTTGTTAGATTATTTTAGAAAAATGATTAGATTTTAGTTGTTTATCTTGATCTTGTTCTGCTTGTTCTGACTATATTTGTTCTACCTGTTTTTGTTCTTATTTTAACTTATTTGTTCATTTTCAGAAAAGTGCATTTTCATATTTCATGGATAGTGAAGGAAGTATACAAAGTGTTGTTTTGTCAAAACAGATCAAGTCTATGGAGTCTGTACTGATTGATTTACCTTGGAAGTCTTCAGATGATGATCATTTGCATTGTGGTGTTGCAATGATGAGGCATATGGAAACATATATGGGTTTGCAAAAGTGGAATTCAGGTTTAAAGAAAAATAATGTAAGTCTTTCACATTTCATGCTTGTTGTTGCAACTTATAGGCTATGCTCCTCTCATATGAGTATTAAATGTGTTGGAGAGCAGTTAATTGCTGCAAATCCTGTTGGTAGGCACCTGTTTTATGTGCATTCTTTACTGAGCTTTGAGTACTATATTCTCTTCATATTGTTGTATATTTGTAAACGAACACACTCAATCAGTGATAGCTTGTTGTCATAATAATTGCAAAACAATCTTAGGTAAGATAGAAATTAGGGTTTAGAAACTAATCAGAAGTTAGTGGATATGAGTTTTCTTTTATATCTCTCTATTTAGTTATTAAATCTTATAAAGCTAATATTGAATATTCTGAAAGAAGACTAAATATCTGAATCTTAATGTTTTATCTCAAATTAGATACACCATAAGTCATCACCAAAAGATTAAGGAACGAAGTGAAGAAGATTATAGAGGATAGTGGCAGATCAGGGAGGACGGTAGATAGTAGGCAGTAGAACCTGACTTGTCTAACCAGAAAAAGTCTAATTGTTGAGTTTATAATTTGCTTCTTCTGGAATGGGACATCTGCACTTTTTATCCATTTTTAATTTTAATTGCAATTTAGGTTAAAATTTGTGAGCAGCTTGTTGATATTCATTCATGAAGCCATTACTTACCCTATACTTACCCTGAATTATTGCTTCATTTTTTCTCTTTGCAGGACATAATCATTGAAAAACTTCGTTTGAAGTATACCTTCTCAATTATTTCAAGTGAAGTAAATACTGTTAAACCTGTTAAACAAGTTGTCCAAAAGAAAAATAAGGCTGAGGAAGCAAGTGATGCTGAAGAAAGCTAGGGGCAGCAATCCAAGAGCATTCAACGGAGAGAATTGAGGACTGAAGTTGATCAATTGTTATGATGTTCTTAGGATTTGTATAGTTTTTGTATAGAACAATAGAAGTGTTAGTTTTATGATGTTCTTAATAGGACAAATGTGACAAATGTTCTTAGTTGATCAAATGTTTTTATGATGTTGTTAGGATTTTCTAAGTATAACTTTTGCTATGTCAATGTAATGGATATCATTTTCTATCTTATTAACTAAGTTGTTGGTCATTTGTTAAATTACTAATTAACTATTTGCTCATTTGTCACTATTTGCTCATTTTTTAAATGAGCAAAAAATTAATTGTTCATTTGCCAAACAGATTAGTATATAATTGTTCATTTGCCAAATGAGCAAATATTAACTAACTATTTGCTCATTTGCTAAATGAGCAAAGAAATGTTTCCTTATTTTTTAAATGAGTACTAATTATTTGCTCATTTGAAAAATGAGCAAACTAATGCTTACTCATTTCACAAATGAGCAAAGAAATGGTTGTTGATTTAATGTATGATTAAAGAAATGTTTGCTCATTTGACAAATGAGTAATTAACTATTTGCTCATTTCAACAAAATTAAAAACACAAAATGCTAAATCTTATATTTATATAAAAATATTAAATTTTATATTTGTATAAAAGTATCATTACACTTTGTTTGGAAACTTTCTAATATCATGATGACTCAATTCACCACAACCTCTACATAATCTCTTCTTTTTCTGGTTTTGTTCTACAGCCTTTTCTTTTTCTCCCTTCAGCCTTTTTGCACTTCTACCTCTTGTTTCAACATTTGGCACATCAATCTCAGTCCCTTTCTCTTTTGAAGTCTCTTCATTTGATACATGAACTCCAGTCCCTTTATTCTTTGAAATTTTTGGAGGTTTGACAATTATTTTAGTTGGCACACTAGCTCCAATTAATAGTTCAATGTCTTGTCCTTTGTTGTTTGCACTTGCAGCTGTTGTTTCATTATTCCTTGCAATCCTCTTAGCCTTCAAATCCTTTCTTATTCCTTGAAGATTTATCACAAGGTCTTGAACATCTTCATCATTGCCTTCTGCCAAACTTACACAAGTGTGTATCTCTGACCATAAATCATTTAACAATTTTTTCTTGTCAATTAAACTAGCACATTGCTCCAACAGGTTTCCACCTAAGTCAAAAATTAGTTTTTTCAGTGCCATAGTAGTCCATCTATGTAGCATATACTGCTCAGGAATGGTTTCAAACCTTTTTTCTTTCCAAACCCAAATCATAAGTCTACATGGAATTCATTGTCTATAAAATAGCTTGCAAGAACATGTGGTGTCATAGTTAGTTGGATTAAACACAACATCAAATGTTCTAATCCGATTTCCTTCACTTACTTTTGCAAGTTCCAATCCATTTTCTTTCTTCAATTCGTCAACACCACAAGAAAAACAAGAAATTTCAACCTCATATTGAAATTCATAAAAGACAGAGTTAGTATATAAATGTGAGGCATGCTTTTCTATCCCTAGTGGTGTTTTGCACTAAGGATATTTGCTCTTTGAATCATTATCATTCTGACATTGAGTGTGTCTCTAGGCATCAATTGCAGCTTCATATCTCAAGTAAAACTCAACAAGTGACACATGAGGATTGATAAAGGAGCAGAAAAAGTTGTTTTCGCTTTCAGATCTTGATGTTGTACGCATTATTCCTCCAAGGAACACATCTCTGAAATACGCCGGAATCCACTTGTCCCTTATCTTGTACATATAACCTAACCACTCATGATCTTCCAAGTGGTATTCAACCATCACCTTGTTCCACCTTTCTTCAAACTCAGCGGGTTCAATTTCAAGATGTCAAACGCAAGCACATATTTTTTTTAGAAACTAGTTTCTTCTTGCGTGATTGATTTCTCCACCTTATCTGGTAACTTCTTCATTATGAGCCACATACAGAACCGATGTTCATTCTTCTTAAACACACTTTTAACAGCTATTTTCATTGCTGGATCCTGATCCGTGATCATACAATTAGGTTCATTCCCCCCATTGCCTTGAGAAATGATCTGAACAACCACTCAAATGACACAATATCTTCCTTTGCTATGAAACCAGCAGCAAAAGTAATGCAAATCTTATGATGGTCAACCCTTGTAAATGGAGTAAACACCATATTGTACCTGTTTACACATACAAATTAAATTTTAAATGATCAAATAATTCAATGCTCATTTGACAAATGATCAAATAATTTACTGC